>NC_079462.1:20631029-20934059 GCF_026250575.1 Diorhabda carinulata | reverse complement strand
GTATAATTTAGAACATATCAGAATTGTTTTTATGTCACAGCATTAATTTTACGCCATCTATTCACTCCCGAGTTTTTTGCATCAAGTTCCGGAACACCCTGTAAATGGGATATAATAAGACTAGGTGATAAATAATTTTTTCGATTTATAAATAGGTTGGGGGCGGAACAAAGGCATTTATGTATGTTATACGTAGTATTATTTCCATGTAAGATGTAAGCTTAAAAAAAACGTCCAGATTTCTTTCTTATTTAATTCTCATTACTGTAGAGTTTTGTGCTTACGAAGGTTTGTCACGAATCCTTCAATATGTCGTCTTATTAAGAACAAATAAAACCTTCTATATCTTACATAAAAATTTTATGAAAAATACTAATCATGTGAAAACGTTACACAAATAAAAGAAAATAATATTTGTTGTACTATTTCTGTGAACTTTATTCATCGAAATAGAAATGTTAAGCTGAATCAGTTTTCCTTTCCTGTGTAAAATTTATTTTTTGATAGGTTTCCGTGCGGCAACAATAAAATACATGAGATACATTACCATCAACCAGAAAGATTATTAGTTCTAACAAATTTTTATTATCGCATATAAGTAGGGAATCACTTCCCAAATTGTAGCGAAGTGGAAACAAGTTCATGTTAAATCCTCAATATATACCGCTTGACAAAAACATATTATTGTAGATTATTGTCGGTATTTTCCAGATACAATAAAATTAATAAAAACTTTGTGGATTGTAGGTATACAGACAATTTAGTTTATCACGATCTTATCTCTGATATCAGCAGGCGATTTTCATGTGCATAGCTCGCTGAGAAAGATATTAGCTATCCGTAAAAGCCATTCGTTCTGTTTGTGAGTAACTCGAATTGACATTCATTTCGTTTTGATTTTTTATAGCAGTTTCTCAGAATATACGGTTAAGCTATTTCTCGCAATGATATAATAAAAATTACACCTGCTTAAAATGCATGTTTTGTATACGAAAATATATGTGATCTTTTTATTCGAATTGGAAATAATAATGAAGAGAATACATAGCATTTAAAAAATATTCTAAGTGTCCTCATGCACGTACCAGTTGAAACTCGGATTGCATGTCTAAACATTCTTATAAATTTCTTCAATTTCTTATTTCCTCCTTTCTATATATGTTTATGTTTTTAAATCGTCTTTATTTTACGTATCTTCTGTTATATATTTAGTTTTTTTCTATAATTTTTGAACGATAGATAAAAATTTAGACGTTTCAACTACTTTCAGTCTTTATCAATATATGATAATGACACTGACAATTTGCGTATTTATATTAATCAATAGATCACCTACAGCATGAATATCAAAGTAAAAATAGTAATTTATTTTTTCATTGATTTTAACATCTTAAATACGTAGCAGTCATCAATTAAAATATTTGTAGTTGTATTAGAATTTATAAAACAGAGCTATAAATTTCACTTAAATTATTTAGGTCTTTTTTATCATTTATAACTTTTTGTTCTTGTATAGATATCTAAACATAAAACAAACAGGTGATTAGCCAAAAGATATAAATTTGGCATCGTAGACAAGAAATGCAAAATCCAAAAATATCTGCAGCATATAATCTTTGATAATACTACTAGTTTTTAAATTCTTCATTCTTCGAAAAAAATATATATAAATATACTTGTCGGCACGTGAGAATTTCTTACCAGTCATTTTTTTATTGGATGGTTTAAGCTACGTTCTGATCATTTTTGCTGTTTTCGTGTATAGTTTATATTTTTAAACTAGAGAGAACCCACTGAAGATTCTTTGATAAGTGCAGATAATTATTATATTGAATTTGCTTCTGTAAACCAAAATGGAAAGTGGGTGTATACTGTATTTTTCCAAAGTTAGAGAATTGTTTTACTTTTGTAATCATCAGAAGAAAATGTGCCTTTCCAATTAGGTTCACCAATGCTGTGAAGGTAACCTACTAATATTTATTGCTGGGAGATTATTTTAAATGAAGATTCTTTTTCCTCTAACGCAAACCACATCTTAAATTTGGACGATCTGTCACATCTAATTCATTCCCTTAATTCAAGAGCAAATATACGTGGGTTGTTTATTCAAATCCCGATGGGCTGTAACGAAAAGACTGGTGATTACACAAAAAAAAGTTTATTGTCATTTCTTTACATAATCACCATGACGATTGAAGCATGTCTCATATCTGTGAACAAGCTTTGTATACTATTTTCATAAAATGTATCTGATTGGAAATGAGTTGTGACGGTTTCTTTAAGCTGCACATCAGTTTGGAATCGCCACCATCCAATCCACTAATTCAGTTCAGAGAAAAGATCACTCGTGACTGTTTGTGGGTTGTTTGAAATTGTTTCATTGAAAATACTGAAGAAGTCATTGTGTTACACGATTGCTGTGAGGAAAGGCATTGTCGTGGAATAGAACAATTCCAGAAGTCAGACTGCCTCTTCGTTGCATTAATCTGCATAATTGGGTTGCATAAACTCCGCAAGCAATACACCTTTTTGATCTCAAAAAACAGTTGCCTTAATCTTAAAGCTATTGAAGGTTTATTTGAATTTTTTGGGTCTTGCTGGAAAATTTTTACGCATCTATTGTTGTGGTTGTTGTTTTGTTTCCGGCGTGTCATGCAGAATAAATGTCATAATGGATTTCAATAGATTTCAGTATTGTGACGATCAAGAAACTCCAAAGCTGCAGACATTCGCCAAGTTTTGTGGTTGTCAGTCAACATCGTTGCACACTCGACTCATTCTTCGATTAATTTCCGCAGCACTATTCCTTTCTGTCAACAAGAAACGAATAACAGCTCACAATTTACACTTGTCAGGAGAATCACTAGCGACAGTACCCAAATTAATTTCCCGATAGTGGAGGCAGTATTGTTAATTATTAACCCTGATAATTTGTGGGATAAACCTGATTTGGATGCTAGTCAAAACTTCTGTGGTATCCTTTGTTAATATTATCGACTCGAAACTAGTCATCTGATGGGCATCTTAATATTCGACCACAGGAAGTTAGTTATATGTTTATAATTTGCGGTTTTGGAACATAATAAAATAAACAACTGTCTGAAAGGGTACCAAAACATTTTAATTAATTAAAAAACTAATCTGTGCAAAGTAAATAGTTAGTTAAATAGTTAATTTAACATAATTAAATTAATAAAATGACAACGACAGAAGCAGTTTTAAGCAAAGAGTACATTTATTGTTGGTTATAACAATTTATCTGTGATAGTGGAAATTTCCAGCGTATAACCTTATGGTGGAAATGATGATTGTATAAAATATTCGAGTGTGTTGTGAAATTCCTACTAAAATACTTGTAAGGAGTATCTATGTGAGATTGCATGAAGAAACAGTAGAAACGTTTAGTAGGAACCATGTTTGTATCATGGATCCGATAAACAAAAGTCCATTTGGTAAATTGTAAAAAATTAAAAATGAGTAACAAAAAAAAACAATTGTATTGATGCAATGTTACTTGAAACATAAAAAAATACTGAACCACGAGTGAACGGTAGCTCAAATTTTTTTCCCCTCAAATGTACTAGCAGCACTGATTACGACGTGATAGACAATAACTGCTAGCTAATAATCATACAGTACAAGTTGTAACTCGTTCTATGGTATAGTTCATGCTACAGAAATTCAGTAAATAACATTTCAGCAAAATGAGTGACATGAGAAATGAACAATTAAGAAAGTCTGAAAGAAAATGGGCCAATATGACCTAGAAACCTGAAAACAAAGTAAGCAGGGGCTTAATAAAAGAAGAGACCATTTTCAAAAAGCCAGAATACGCGATGGCAGATAAACATCAACATTTTAACGCTGACATACCATTCGTACAACCTAGATCTGATTCCGATGGACTTCAGGCTTTTCCCAAGAATTAGATTGCTAATGATATTCCATTGGGGTTACCGTGAAGAAGTGATTGCTTAAAATGCACCATTTTCTGTAAATACGATGTTTATAAAATCTCGTTATTTAATTGCTATGCCTCTTATATTTTGTCAAATTGTTTACTTCATATAGAATATTTTTCGAGGAGCAGATAGTAGTTACCGCAAAGTATTTATTTAAAAATGTTCCTTCACGCATTCCTAACCTAAAATTGACTAGTAGTAGTAATGTATCACCACCATTACTTCCAGTATCCCATTCTGATACTATATTCGTTCTGCTGGGTTTGAATTAGCTTAATTTTAAAAGCTTGAGTAACAGGTATATTATGACTCATCCTTACACCCACAATTCTCTTTCTTTGTGATTATGTACGTTTCAGATCTCTTTTCCTCCCAATAGGCCAGTGCTTATAACAAGTTAAGAAATTGAATGTGGCTTATTTATCAATAATCAGACATATATCATAGTTTCGACATACATTCCTTTTCAAAGCCTTTCATAAAATGTTTCTGACAATTTTAATGAAGAAACTTGCCAGAGGACAAGAAAAAAATGTTTTTGTTTGATATTTCTATTCTCCACTCAGAAATTTTTTAATCAACCATGTCAGCTTCTTTTCTTTTACACCAATCTTCTGATTATTTTTTTTAATTTGTCAGTTTTCGATATCAATCACTATTAATCCTCTATTAATCCTCGTTTTGATACTCTATCTACTGATCTATATTTACATATTAGCAGACATAACAAAAAGGAAGAACACGATAAAGGCAGCAGAGATAAAAACATTCCGAAGTGTTCAAGGACTGAGCCCAAGAGATCAAATGAAAAGCAGAGCTATAAGAGAAGATCTAAAAATTCAGGATATAGTACGATTCACAAGATCGAGACGACCATATTGAAGAGACCACGTCGACAAAATTATAGAAATGGGCTAAATGGAAAAAGGATAAAAAACCAATTTAAAGAAGACCCCAAAAGATGGTATGAAATATGAAGATCTACTTCTTAAGAGGCAAGTCATTCACGAGTCGTTTTACATGTAATTACCATTTCAGCTTTAGAAAACCACTCGTCATAATTGAACAAGTCCACAGTTTAGCCATAGTCGCAACAGGAGCACTAGAAGCCAAAAAATATTGAGCAACTGCTTTTATCGATAACTCTCAGGACTTTGACAAGGTATTGCATAAAGAACTGGTAGCAAAACTTAAGAAACTAATTCCATCTCCAATCAGCATACTCGTTTAGTCATATCCACTCTATTATAACTCTATGAAGTGTCATTGGATTAACACTGTATCTCCTACATATCGTAGATAAGCCAATATCAATCAACACCACTATAGCAAACTATGTTGATGATAGCGTCATGATGGCTTCTCATAAAGTCCCTGTTCTAGACTACATAGACTTTAAACATGGTTTACGCAATGGTCAATTTAATTTAACAGCTGTGACTCAACACACATAACATTCATATCAAAAAAAGGATTTGTTATATAATAATATAATACAGCAATTTCATACAAAAGTAATAAGACAAATCTGCAATTTCCCTTGGTACGTTCCTAACAACTTATTATACCGAGACCTCATATAACAACAATTAAAAATGTCCTCACTTTACTGCTTACCAACTATTAGAATAAACTACAAGATTATCCCAATGTACTAGTTAACGATCTTCTAGGTCCATCACAAATCAGAAGACTGAAAATACAGAGCAGTGCTTATAGACCAAACACTTAGATACCTAGGTATACACCTCTGGGCGCGATACTTATGATGACTAAAAAATTATTTCTGTTCCAAATTTAAGGAAAAGGTACGGCACTGCTAAGTCTAACTCTTTTCCTGCAAAGAGAATCTCCTTTGAATATGTAACTTGCATCAAATTCTCAAGAATTTTCGATCGGGTTATTTCTGGAAATCAGGATCTCAAACATATGATTGGAGCAATTACCAGTATTTGCAAAATTGCGACAAATTTTATAAGATACTTTCCAATGCGTGGCCTATAATGACTTTAACGACTAACCGTGATTGCAATACGGAAAAATATTGTGAACTTCCAAGAATTCAAGGAAGTTAAGTGTAGAAAAAGAAATAAAATATTGCCGGTGTAAATCGGCTACGATTGAGAGGAAGTACTAAGGTAATACCGGCAGAGGTCACAGTTTGTAAATGGTGCTGGATGACCCTCTGAAGAACGGGAGGTCGGCAAGTACTTACACTGTGTAAAAATAGTTTCAGTGTCAAGTCGATTGTTGTGGGTTTTTTGTTCTTCTATTTATGTAGCACTTATTGGTGACTGTTTTTTATTTTTTATTTAATAAAGGATTTATTGTGGTTTTTTTCATGGATCTAGGTCAAAATGATCGGAACAATATGACTCAGCTCGTTTTCATTCGATTCCTACTCGTTCAATTATAATTAGTTTATAACAAAACTTAGATGTATTACTGTTTGATTTCAACAAAATTACAGTCAAATATAGCTCTTTTTCTCGATTGGATAATGACAGTCAACAATTAAAAACAAAGTACTTATATTCTTTCTCGTTTGATGGTAACTTCAGTTCACAGATTTTGTTACTACATGATTTATTTAGGTAGGCTTCTAATAAAATTTTCTTTCAATTGCAATAATTTGTTTTTTATATATACAATATTTTGTTTTTCATGTGATTAAGTTAATTGAAACTGAATAATAAAAATGAAATTTTCGCATTTTCTCTCTGGTTACCCAGTTATTAATGAAAAACAAAGATCTGAATATCATCCTGAGACGACTGAAACAAAATTATCAAATCATATGGTATTATAAAAAGTTTATGATTAGTTTTGCCTTGTCGTTATTATTAAAATTGCATTTCATTATATTCATTATTCATCTTAAAAACAAAATCTTATCAAAACAAAATCTTATCATCCCAGTAAAAGATAAGTTGCATTTTGGAATTATTAGATGCTCATAATTATAATTTCAGTGCTATATCGTATACATTAGAACCCCCAAACCATAAAATGATGGACATAGCATAAAGCATTTCCTAGTTTATACTTTCTTTCTAAAATTTCTAGACAAAGAGTTTTGATATTATGCACGCACATTGACCCACAAGTTTTAAATTTATATTTACTCAGATTTATAATAAAATTCTAAATATTCCAATATAAGATTAGATTAAGCATAAATGGGTAAGTATACATTGTCACTACTAATGTTTATTATGCCTCAATATTTCGTCACTTGATCGTCTACTTACTTCTCAGCTCCAGAGCTCCAATACCTAATATGAGATTACTCAAAAATTGCATCCTCTCTCCTAGAAGTTTCTCATCCGAAGCATTTTTTTGTTGGACACCATAACATTCAGTAGCAAGTTGATCTGAAGTGTCTTTGACTTTTTTAGAAGAGCTGCACTTGCATTTTTCTGCTAGAACTCATCCCAATAGATGCTACCTAAGCAGCAGTGTCGTTATAAGAACCGTATATAAATATTCTTTACATCTTGCAACTTTAAAGTTCAGAAGGAATTTGTGTGGACTAATCAAGCCCTGGAAGAATCAACAGCAGTTATTTTTTCTTCTTTATATTGTTTTCTTTTCTAAAAATATTTCCTGTAAGTTTTCTTACACCACAGGTATTGCACCAGTGAAATCTTTCTGTGTTTTTTATCTAACAAAGATAATAGCCTTCCTATGATACCCGAATGCACAGGAATACAACCAAAAAGACCTACTATTGGGTTTTCTAAGAAATTTTCATTCCAGATTTGTCGTATTCCAAATTTATTCTCATACGGTTGGTATTTCTACATGAAAGGTGGTTGCACAGAAATTTATTCTCATACGGTTGGTATTTCTACATGAAAGGTGGTTGCACAGAATCTTAGCGGAAGTGACTATTTGGTACTAAACTCCAGACGTAGTTCCCGTTTTTAATATTTTTTTATATTAATTGAGCACTAATAATTTCTATTGTAGTCTCCAGTTTCCTCTTTATTAATTCTTAATTCTATCGTATACTTCGAGCTTCCAAATACATATTTGCATATTTCTTCTACAAAATATAACAATTGATTATTCTCACTAAGAGTGTGAACAAACTGAAAAATTATAGAGAATATTCAATATGCCCCCTATTTCAAAAAAACATTAGGTGAGAGCTTTATGGCCTCTACTCTATTGGAGGTTGAATTCTCCCAAGAGATAACCTAACACCAATGAGATGGATACATCATGCCTGCCTTATGTGAGCAAAAAATCATTCATATTTCACAACCTATGAACCTATTTGAGAATTGAAAAAGTACGCAGCTGGAATTTAGTTCCTCAAGCTTGTGGTATATTTTCAGGTTAAAAAAGGTTATATGAGACTTCTCTATAACAAAATTTCCTCATCTGACGCCATCCCGAAATCACCCTTAAAAGGTGGTGACTGAAATTGAGTTTTATTTCATTTTCTACAATTTCAGTGCGGCTGATCCATATATTCCACATAGTGGTGTGCGGACTAAGTTTTCAGTTATGTAGTATATACAAATTTGCACCATACTTTTTTGTTAAGTTCTGTTATTTTCACTTCTTTCCATGTTGTGCCTCTTCCCTTAAGTATATAGTACCTATTACTTTGTTTCATGTCCCTTTAAGTATCCCTCACTTTTTTGTTTTTGCCTAATTTTGCTTCCTTAACTCAATGAATTCCATGAGATACGTAATTTCCAGATATTGTCGTATTTGGTTATTTGTTAATCTATCATTTCTGTTACAATTCTCACGCGCCTTAAATATTTCATCTCTGCTGTTTGTAATGCACTTTTTTGTTTATTAGTGAGAGCCCATGTGTATGTGTGTGTGTGTGTGTGTGTGTGTGTGTGTGTGTGTGTGTGTGTGTGTGTGTGTGTGTATAAATAGTAAGTTGTTATAACTAACGGTTGCTAATTTCACCCTCGTATAATGTGACAGGAATATTGAAAAAATACCCTTGGTTAGTACTTTGCGAGTGCACGAAAATTACAGAATTTTGAGTTTCTAGCCTCACAAAAATTCATGGAAAAAAACACTTAATTTCAGTCATCACCTTTTAAGGATGATACCTCGGAAAGGGGTGGGCTGAGAAAATATTGTTGTAGGAAAAACCGATCTTAATTTCATTCGAGCAATAACCTCCTGAATTTCGTGTCATGAATTCAAAAACACCCTGTATATCCACCAGTTCGAGTACCCGATCACATTAATTGTATCAGAGAAACTAAAAGAGTCATAAATTTTGGTTTATATCATATTTCGTATCTTTAAAAAATCCAGTCAAGTATAAATGAACTACTTGTTGGAATAATAATGTACAGTTACTTTGTCTAGAACTAACAATTCAATCTAATCATAAATAATTGTTAATATTTTCTAATTATATAAAAAAATATGGACGAAGATACAATGATTCATTTGTATCATTAACATATAAACGCACTACAACTGCATAGCATATAACCTACATATTATATCATTAGAACGTCCTGAGTTTATGCGTCATTTACGTCTATAATAAGATTGCTCCATATAATCAAAACATTAGACGCCACCGATCGCATGTGGAAATCCATATCAACAGTCATCAAGGTAAATCTTCACTTCGGGAGATATTTAATTGATAGACAAAAAAATTGGCTCATCTTCAAGGCGTACTAGATTATTACCAAACGCGAAACGCAAATTGTAGTTGATACCGTCCGACTCGTTTTTTTTTTAGTACAAGGTGACATCAGGCTTAAGACCAGCAGACTTTTATGGTAAACGCTTAAGAACATTGGCGACCTAGATAAGAACTATATAGGAGTTCGTTTTCAAAATAACTATGTTTATCGATTTCACTTGTTATTATGATCTGGTTAGTTGAACGTACATATACACAGTATTTACACTGTTATTTATACGAGTATTTACAAAAAATGCAGAATAAAAAACGAGGAGATATTTACTATATATGAAGAGAACAACCATTTTTATGTATAATTACCACACAGATGCCCCAAGCTATATTTCCCGAAGTTACCTTATTATAATTCGACGAAAATCATTTGTGGAAACTCTGACTGAAAATTGAAAATTCTGTTGGCATTCTATGAGAGTACAGTTGATGTGATAATAATTTACTTTCCAATGTTGAAAATAAGGTTCAACTTGTAGTAAAAGAACTATGGTTGGGACCTATTGTATTCCCCTTTCTCGCTGTGATACTGGACAACCCAGTGATTACAGCTGATCCATCAATCCCACTCTTTTTAAGAAGTCTAGGATGTGGGATGGATTTTATTGCCAGAGATATTCGTCTTCTATTCTCTTCTATTCTTCTATTCTCTATCTCCTCGAGAGAATGTGGATAGAGGTTTCGTGCGGCGTCTTCAGGCGTTTGTTGATGCGACAGTGCTCCGATAGAACGAGATCTACTCTGGTTATAGTCTCGTCTTTGCCTTTCTCGGCTCCTGTATGTTGTCCCAATAATTGGTTTTGCTCCTATCAACCTTTTTTCCCAGTGTTTTTTCCATTGTTCTGTAGCTGTACCACAGAAGGGTTCGGGTACCATAAAAGGCTTGTCTGCTCCGGCTTTCGCGCCTCGCTACGGTAAGTTCCGGAATTCATTGTAGGGTAATTTCATATTTCTTGCCTAGCTCGATTACTTTTTCTAGGCAATCCCAAACGAGTTTGGATTTTATGATATTGGAGTCTAGAGCTCTAATAGCTGCTTGATTATTGGACAGGATGATAATCTCCTGTTATAGTGCCTTCATAGAAAACTACTTATACTAACAAAATAAATGAAAATGTAATAGAATAGAGTCAAATTTTAAAAACTCTTGCTTAGAACCCATTTTTGCTATAGCCAAAAATGCAGCTATCACCTTTCAATGTTCTGTTTGCAAGACAGGCTCTGCGGATATGGATAGAGATATCTGACATAAGACAAGCTAAGGCACACATAGAAAAGTCTTCTGTCTCTCTCACTAAACAACTGCTCTACTTAATTTGACTGGTGACTGATTTTTAAACGGACACGATCATTTAAGACGCCATCTTCACATTATTGGCATCACAAGCGACCCATCTGTAAATGTATAGCACCCATGCAGGTGCGGCTCAAAGCCTCACAGCTTGCCTAATGGCATCAAAAGGTTTAAGTCTAAGCGCCTGATCGGCTTTTCAAAGGACATTACCCTTTGGTAATGTCAAGTGGGGCATCAAAAAACCGTCAAAAGACCTATGTGCTTAACGTTACTTCGCCGGCCAGTATCCTACTATGAATTGATGAGAAAGTATGAAATGTATTAGGCTCCACACATAGTATTAGGGAGTATGGTGCTAAGGATTTTATTAAACATGAAAGTGAACGAAAATAATATTATACAGTCGAACATGAATTTTTCTAATCGAAGCTTTTACAACTTAAATGCTTGAAGTTACTTTTCTGTTGGTATGCTTTCAAAAAATGTATGAACTCATCCTCTATCTCATCCTTCGTTGTAAATTGTCGATCCCGTCAATGTTTCTTTAGGTTAACAATAAAAAGAAATAACACTTGTTGAAATCGGTTGAATGAGATGGATTTTAATTACTGTGATATTAGTTTTACATAAGAATTCAACTGTCTGCTGTGGTAAAGGTACGTTCACATAATTTCAAAGAAATGTTATTTTTAAATTTAGAAGAAAAACATTGAACAGAATGACTTCAAAATCAAGTAGACGTAAGAGATCGTTACTTAAATGTCTTTTGATAGAAGAGATGCAAGACGACGAAATACTACTTCGTACGTTTGGAATGATGAAGGCCGAAAAACTCCATCTGTTTGAGCCTAAAAATGAAGAGGAATGTATCAAAAATTGATCACTACCAAGCTGCGTAAAGATAGCATAAAATTTTCTCAATTTTTCAGACATACTGTTGATTAATTTGACTTCATATAACAAAAATCTGTACCCTGTAACACCCGATGCAAAACTTGACATTACAAGGTAAATACTGATGTTATTTATATTTCGAGATTCAGTTGTCTTGCATTTCAAAACCTTCAGAATAATCGATAAACATGAAGGATAATGAAACGCAATATAGTATTCTATACAAATTCATTGAAAAATAGTTCATGATAACAGAAAATTTTATATTTCTGTAGAAGCTGAATCTTCCGATTGTTGGCAAAAGTCTCGGGAGTTCCAGAAGAGATATGGGGTCGAGAGAAGGATGTGGGCTCTGTTAGTGAACAACCTTGACGTGATGAGTCGCCATCATAATATGAGGATAATAATTGAGGCGAAATATCGCAGTAAAAATGTTTGATTGATTGAAAGAACCATGCGCTTCAACATTTCACTTTACAGCCTTATTATAACGCTTAACATTTCAGGCTCAGCTTGTTGCTATAGAACAGGTGTTAATATTTTAACGGATTTGTCCAAACTTTCGAAAAAAAGGCAACAACAACTTCTTCGACAGCAAAGCTATCATAATTTCTTCTCGCTGAACTTGCTTCGCTTCCAAATTTTCCACAATTTTTTCTCTGTTGTCGATCTTTTTCCTCCGCGTATTGTGGTGAGGCATTGTGGCAAAGTATTACAAAGAGACAGAATCGTCAATTCTGCTGATGTCGTTGATCAAGTTTGCGTCGGTAAGGTTGTTGTTGATGAGAGTAAAATCTGCTTATCACCAGGTAAAATTGAATCTGCTAATTTTTCTTCTTGTGGCGTATTGAGATTGGGGAAGCTCCCGAAAGAAAATTATATATAATGAAAATGTCTTCAACTTCTCAGAAGTTAGGGGGAATTAACGTTAGTTGAAGAGTATGTTGAGAAACGGTATCGGAATTTGTATGAATATAGCTCATAGATTAAAGGCCGCTTGACATGATGGAAGGCGACGTACAATAAATTGCTTCCAACGTCAATATAATGAGTTTTATTCAATATTTGTGCACGATTGACGAATGAAAATAATAAAACTAGCTAAAGTAAACAAGAAAAAAGTGGTCAGTGCATCACTAGCAATCAAAATATATATTATATCGGCTGATACCTTGCTTTTGGAGACTGATCGACAGAAAAGAGGACCCAGGCGATAGTGAGCTAGGCCAAAAAACAAAGGGAAAAATGAGTTAAGCTATAAAATTATACGAGAAAATATTCAAAAATTAATTGAGAGTGGATGAGGAAACATTTGAAAAACTCCTAATGAAAATAAGGCATAAGATAACTAAGAAATCCTTAATAAGTGATCTAGTATTAGATAATTTCTCCTCAGAATGAAAACGTACACGCAATAAAAATGGCATCAAACCAATAATATTACAAGTGCGAGAGAGAATAATTAGCTGAACTTCATCTGCGCATGCTTTTGATCGAGAAGTATTGCGTCTATCATTGTATTGCACGTTGTCTTGCACCATGTCAAGCGGGAAGTGGAAGTAAGAAGTGAAACGCCTTTTTTACCGGGATTTTAAACTCTTTGGTGAATTAGAGTCATTTGTTTTCTTTTGTCGAAATCGATCTCCAATGCTTCGCAATTGCAGAGAGGCTAAACTTTGTTGCATTCATTAAGGCCGCTTGATATAATGCAAGACAACGTGCAATGCAATGCAAGATGCAATATTTCTTGATCAAAAGCATGCGCAGATGAAGTTCAGCTACTTATTCTCTCTCGTACTTGCAACATTATCGGTTTGATGCCATTTCTATTGCGTGTACGTTGCAATTCTGAGGAGAAATTAGTTTCTGATCCGCTAATACTACGTCTCTCACCAAAGATTTCCTAGTTGTCTATATTTTATTTTCTTTAAGAGTTTTTCAAATGTTTCTTCATCCAGTCTCAATTAATTTTTGTATGTTTTCTCGTCTAATTCGTTAGCTTAACTCATTTTCCCCCTTATTGCATCTAGCCAAGGCCTGGCCCACTATCGTCTTGGGTGCCCTTCTCTGTTTATCAGACTCTATTTTGATTGCCAGTGATGCACTGACCATTTTTTTTATTTACTTCACCTAGTTCTTTTATGTTCATTTTTAAACCGCACACAAATATTAAGTAAAATATTTATATATATATATATATATATATATATATATATATATATATATATATATATATATATATATATATATATATAATATAAATACCTTTCAATAAATTACATGCAATTTATTGCACATTGTCTTGCATCATGTCAAGCGGCCTTAACAAAGGATGTAGTAAAACGATCTTGCACAACCTTGCACGATTCTGTATTCTATATTTAATGTAATTTAATAACTCCAAAAAATTGAAAAACATTTTCCGTGCTCGTATGGTTCAAAAATGAGTTTCAGTACTTTCATATGAATTGAAAACAATTTTAATTGTTATAGAAGAATCCAAAACGTTCATTTCAAGGAATCTATATCGATTACTAATTACTTTAATAGAAGAATCAAAAAGTAGAGCTTCTATTCTTCTTTGATAATTAAAATGGAAAAATATTAAGAATAGATGAATAGGAATCTATTTCTCAAAAATTATTTCCCGTTTGTAAGAAAGCGAATCGAGGATTCCAACTTGTTGATGTTACTTCTGATAGATGTTTTACCCTTTCACTAGTGAGAATAAGGAGAGTAGCAGATGTAAGTCTTTGATTGAAAAATATAGTATCAACTTAAAAATCTATAATCTCAAAACAATTTCTGGTCAAAAAAATGGAATTATATACTTTCGAAAATTACGAATTAAGTTAAATGATTACTGAATGCCACACAGTATACCTGTCCAGCAGACCAGATATTACTGAATACATATTAAAATATAAATAAAAAATATTCACGGGATTGGTGTGGTCTGAAAATGTCAGTAAATCCGACAGTTGTAATTTAATGGTTCGCTAAAATATCAAATCTAGGTGAGGTAAAATAATAGCAGCGTTGATAATTGTTTTCAAAGTTAGTTCTGCGCGAACGTGGTTTCATGAGTTATTTATGCTGACAATAATTACTTCCAATGTTTTTGTTTACTATTTTTATAACGTTTGTTAGTCGGTCAAATCCGGATTTGCATCGTTTGGGCTTTTCTAAGGATGTAATTGCAAATATTGGAAATATAAATGTTAATAATTGCTAGTTTAGCAGGTCAAATAGTGTACGGTATGTTGTGATATAAAATTTGAACATGTGAAATTGAGGTGACTAAAGTAATTTATATGCTCACGAAAATGCTTCGAGCAAGAAATATTTGAATTATGTTTTTTTTCAAATAAAACTGTTTATTCGTGAAATTCTGATGAACAATTACATTTAAGAGAGAAGCAGGAATACTATTTTTAGAATCATTGCATTTTTTAACAAACGCATTGTACAAGGTGCTTTTGAAAATATGTTATCTGTCAAAATATTACATGAATCTAGTAAACAGATTTGTTTTGATACTCAAACAAAGACAACTTTTTACTTTATTGGTTATTATTGAGAAACTAGTATCTAGAGTTTTGATTTAACAGATTTAGGTTTTTTGCTTTTAAAATTGACTATATGTGCATGGATGCACATATAGTCACATGCAGGACCGTCTACTACAGTACATACTTCAAAAATGGTTAATAAAATATGTACTGCAATCTTCGAATAAAAATACATGAGCTAATGAAGCAACATTTTACATAAAAGGTCACCACTTATGAAGAAGCTATTTGCAGGATGGGTGCCGCAATTGGTCAATGCGAATAGAAATTTCGATTGTATAAAAAATTCAAACAGATGTTTTGATATATATTTTGATATAATCCGAGTTAAATGTTAGTTTAATATGTTACTGTGGATGAAACTTGGCTACAATTATAAGCAGAAATAAAAATACAAACTTATTTTGCCCAGTAACTTACTCGTAAGAAAGCAAAGACCGTTAATACGGTCATAGCTAAAGTGTTCATGGATTCCAAAGGATAATTTTCATTGATTAAAATAAAAGGGAAAAGATAACTGGCCACTGACGTCAAAATTTTTTGCCTCATCTGCAGGATTCTTCCCATTAATTCCTGTTTCCAATTTAAGAAAACGATTGGCTGGAAAACTATTACAGGGAAATGATAAATTGATGGCATAGACAACGCGGATTTTGCGGGAATTCTGAAAGAATATTTTAGGATGGTTTGAAAAATCTGCAATTGGACTTAGCTGAAAGGAGATTAGATTCTTTATCATATCAAGCTTTCCATTAAAATATTTTCCTTTAATACATCATTACTGAACCTATCTTCGTACAATCAAAAATAGAAACCACTTCAGACAGACGTCTAAATATATTCTTTTTTAAAGGGAGCCTTATCAAATGAAAATTTCCTATTCCACTATGGTTTAAACATTAAAAAGAGAATTCTAAATTATTAAGTGCCCTTAATTCTATGGGCGACAGTATATTTCCAATACAAAAATGGAATACAAGATTCAAATTCACAAATTACTCTCAGATTAAGTCACCACTTGAACGATGTCCAATATAAACAAGCTGTTATTCAGAGAAGGGTTTATCACTAAAAAAAATTCTCAAAGTTCAGCTATTTCTAAGATGAATCAGTTCAATACCAATGTAATGAAAATATTTATCAAAAAAAGCATCATGCTTCATCAAATGAGAAAGAAGACTATATCCAATTTTTTATACGAAATATATCCATAAAGTTGCAAGAGACTACAGCGGACCGTTAGCAATCGATAAATATTAACAAAAATTCTAATTTATAAAAGTTTCAATAAAAACTAAAACAGAGACAATGTCAATAATTTCGGTTATCTAATAATTTTGTCCCCATTTTATCTTGACAATTCTAATAATAATTGCTTTACGAAATGAAAAAGTACTTCAAATGACATGGAGTGAAGTCCATTGAAGCCAATTGATGTCAATTGTCCTTTGCTGTTGGTGGATGTCTTATGATGCTTATTATTATTAATGTTGATGTACGTCAATTTATGTCATTTGGGATCATTTGGTCAATGGTATCACATTTTGGTTAATTCAAATAATTTTTCCAAATAATGTAAAAAATTTCTTTCGTTCCGACACTTCAACAACTTATAGGAATGAAATGCAAAAAACCTAAGTACAGATTCAAAAAATTATTAATTGTACAAAAGTCTACAACTAATTTTCTACACAGCTTTGTAGACAGTTGTCATAGCGTGACACAAATTTTAGTATGTCTTTTTTATAAAAGGTTGCCACCTGTGTTTTCAGCGTATCGTGTTCTTCCAGCTCATCACCAACGTTGAAGTATTAACCACCAAAGAAAGATGTTAGGTCCAAGAAGAGATGAAAATCACTACGAGCAAGGCCCGAGCTATACGGAGGATTATCAAACACGTCCCATCCAAAGTCCTAGGAGTTTTTTTCCATGTTGACAGTTAGTGCATTATGGTGAAAACAAATTTTTTCGCTATTTCTGTATTGCGCGGTGCAGTTTTGTAGTATATAGCATTAATTGTTGGCCTCGTGGTAAGAAAACAATCAGCAAATTTGCGGTGCACATGAGTGTTAAAATTAGGTTTAACTTTCGTTGGGGACGAAGTAAACCTGCTGGCCATCTAGTTTTTGGGGTGTTGTGAAATACTCATATTATTGCGAGATTCGTGGAAATTTCATACCAAGAGCATTGTAAATTTACGGTTTTGCTTAGTCTTCGCATCAATAGCGTCCACATTGTTCTTCATCGTGAATTTGATCCTGTCTTTAATTGAACTGTCTACTTATCTTCTAATCAATAAATCACTCTTCGTCCACAAACCTCGCAAATTTTCCGATAAAGTCACTTAGTTCAATTTCATTTGCATTTAGAAAATGAATCGCAAATCTTATTACAAAATCGACCGCATTTTCAATTAAGAAGCATTAGAAGCACGAAGCAGAGAACTAAAAATTTCATTTCTTCTGCTTGAGCTAGAGTAACGCACATGCTCGGAACAGCAATCGTAGCGCTGTCGTTGATAGAGATGTAACCGAAGCTTAAATTGTAGATATACCTCGTGTTTATACAGTAAACATTGAAATTAACATTTATCGAACCCAACTTTATTATAACCAACTAACAAACTGATATGTTCTCATACCTAATTGAAGTTTCAATAGAACCCTGATTTCATGGGATTGAGCCATCTTTTACAGTACTGATTGTTTCTTTTGGTATATTTTTATTTAGTTCTTTTTTCCTCATCATTTTTCTGAAGCCTCATTAAACCATCTATACATATTCAATGAATAAGCGAAATCTATGATATATTACGAGTATTTTATAAAATATTATACGAACATTTCTGCCACTGTTTGTTCGATATCTTTTTCAGAGAATTCCAATTTTTTCCCAGCTGTGTGTAGTCAAAAGAAGTTATGCTATGTGAGTCATTTATAACATAACGTAGCTTAATTTGAAATTTAAGTACCTATGTATTGAAGAAATTAAACAAAATTTCAAATTTAAGTTATTATTACAATGATTATGCATAATTGGAAACACAGGGTAACTTTATGATTAAATTACCTTGAAGATGACTGTATTATTTCAAATAACATTCTAGTTTTAGAATCCTTGATGTACTACAAATAATAACTTCATAATTAGCCTTAATAATTGTAAATGTATAAAGTCTTCCTACTCTTCATTTACACATTTAAGAAATTAAGATCTAAATGAAAAAAATGCTATACATGGCTTCACTTACGAAATCTCCTTGATTTTTATGCAAATAAAATGAGCATAAAAAAGAATTGATGACTTCCTGAATTTTCACTCTACATGGCTGAATATGAAAAAAATAATGGATGATAAGCTGGACTCCGTACTCTTTTTCTGCTCGTCTTTGATCCTGTTAATTTGGAATCAGTCTTGATAACGCACCAATAAGCTATATTTGACACAATTGTAATTTTTGTATTGTATGTCTTGGAATATGAATTTTGGACAACTATTGAAATCAAGTAACGTGTGAAATTTTCCAAAAAATACAATATAGTTCAAAGCTGTTAAGAAGTGGTGTGAGTGATTTAAAATCGTAAATTCATTCGAGGACGAGGATCAATCGGCACGCCCTAAGCCTTACAAACAGAATTATCCTTGAAACAGGTGATGAACCCCATATGATTCTTTTCAAAGGAAATTGTAAACACAGAATTTTAGAAGGGGTACTAGATTGTATGAGAAAGCGAAGAAAGAGACCTGAGAAATTAGAAAATGACCTCAAAGTCATCGTGACAACGCCAATTATGAGGATGATTCCAGAAGTACCAAAGGAGCAAATAAAGTAACGATTCCAGAAATAATGTAGAAAATCCATAATGGTACTGGATGATTGTCGACTAAAAGGGCGAGAGTTGGTAGACATAGTAGACATTTCAGAGAGTTTGGTGAATCGCATTTTATCTGAGAATGTGGACATGAGAAAGCTGTGCGCAACAAAAACAGCTTCTTGAAGATGTTTTGGTCGAGTGTTTGGCAATAGTTTCACAGATATAAAGCCGAATTTTTGCGCCATTCCATAACGATGGATGAGACGTGGGTCCCTCACTTCACACTCGAAACAAAAGAACAATCAAAACAATGGACAGAAAAGAAACAACCATCTCCAAACTAGGCAGGGACCTTTCCAACTGCAGGTATGGTCAAGGCTTCAATTTTTTGGGATGCGCGTGCGATAATTTTTATAGACTATCTTGAAATAGGAAAAATTATCAACGGCGAGTATTACAGTAGTTTATTGCAAAGTTTAAGTGAAGAAATCAAGCAAAAACAGCCTCGTTTGGTTAAGAAGAATATCAAGTAAATGCACTAGTTCACACCTCCGTTATTACAATGACCAAAATTAATAAATTAAAGTTTGGATTGCTACATCATGCACCCTATTTACCAAATTCAGCACCCTCGGATTATTTTTTGTTCCCAGATTTGAAACAATGGCTTGGTAGTCAAAGATATTACAACAATGAAAAGATGGTATCGGCAGTTATTGGCTATTTTGAGGATGTTGACGATTCTTATCATAAAAAGGGTATCGAACTTAATGAACATCGCTGGTAAAAGTGTATGGAGCTAAAAGGAAATTACGTTGAAAAATAAAAGTTTTTTTTTCCAAAATTTTTGTGTTTTATTTGTTGGACCAGGGACTATCCTCGTATAAGTTTCTTTGCTTGTTAGTTACTTCTCTCCATCTATTATAATTTTCATCAGATTTAGTGCCTTGCAACTTCTGACTCTTCACGGGACTCAAAATTCACTAAAAGAAAGAAAGACATTTTCATCTCTAAAGAAGCAGAAGTAGCAAATACTATTTTGAGTGAGAGAAGTGCTAGATAATTCAGTAGAAATGGAATTGCCTCTAAATTGAGAGGTCAGTGACTTTATTAATTTTGGTTAATAGACATAGTCAAAAACTGACCTTGTATCAAAAAATTGGTGATAAACTATCAACGGTGCTAAATTGAAATTGCTTAATGTAATAAACGATTAGAAAACATTCTCATTACTAATTGATATGATACTTTCTTTCCGTTTTTATATGAAAAATAGCAGCAACTTTCTCATACCAAACAAAGAGAAAAAAAATTAATAACGTTTGCAAAAACAATAACTAATTGAAGAAATATGTGAATTCATCAGGAACAATTTCAATATTCCCTCATTGCGATTATTCAAACTGCTAATTCAAAGGAATGCAGACGTTTCAATGTTTCATTCTCACTTTCAGAATAAACAATGTAAAAGTAAATTAGACATCGAAATGGATGCATTTTAACCACATCAAGGTTTTTATTCTATTGAAGCGAAAAATGAGATGTCAAATTTTGTAGTACATACTATAACATTTTAGAAATAAAATACATACAGGGCATTTGAAAGCTAATCATCCGATTTTATAGGTTTACACTCATTTTTAAATCTTATTGATCAGATGGACATGAGGTTACTCTTATATTTTTAGTTTTACACACTTTCGCTAACACATTATGAATGATGGATTTGATGGCTGCTCCAATACTATTTTTCTGTTCAGCCAATGTTGTTGGAAGGGAAAGGGTATAAAGAGCGTCTTTTGCAAACCTTCAAGCTCCACGTTCTCATTGGAAAAACGAAGACGAATTGATGATTTGTCATATATCACCAAATTGCTTTATCCATCCTGTAAGAAGATCAACACTAAATGTTGTAAATCTCAAACTCGCTTCTAGCAAACCATAAGCTATTTACAAACAAAAAACAAGATAAGACAGAATTGAAATATTATTAGATGACACAAACAAAAAAAGGAACCACAGACGAATAAATAATATAAATTAAGACATACGTATGGGCCCGAATCTTAGGATCGAGAATGGCTAAGAGCTAACACAGCAATCAAAGTTCAATTAACTACCTAAAACTCATATATAGAAGAAATATAATTGAGTTACTATGACTATAAAGAATGAAATTGTACTTGTCCGTTATACAAACACGTACCTAGCCTCCAGAAGCGAAGTAGCTCGTCGATTTAGGTGTTGAAGAAAGGTTATAAAAAGGAAGGTGGTTTAGATTCTCAGGTTCAAGCATCGGTTAGCCGTCGGGTGGCAAAGAAATACGAGGATGCTCCTCAAAATAGCCATCAACTGCCGACACCAGCTCTTCATTCCTGAGGAATCTTTGACCACTGAGCCATTTTTTCAAGTGCGGGAACAGACAATAATCCAAGAGGGTTGATTCTAGCGAATAACGTGCACGGTGTAGAAACTCAAACCTCAATTCATTAATTTTGACCATTGCAATAACGCAATGTGTGAGCTGTTGCATGGTCTTGATGAAACAACACTTTCTTCTTAGTAAAATGCGGTCGTTTTTTATTGATATCTTCGCTCAAACGTTGCAATAAGTTCGCATACGTTACATACATTATTTTAAAATGGTGCAAACATTCGGCTTTATCTCTGTGAAACATTACCAAACACTCGATGGAAACAACGACGCAACTTTTGTTCCATTGTGAGTAAACCCAACACCCACCTTGCGCACAGCATTCTCATGTCAAAATTTTTAGTTAATATACGATGTACTGCACTTTTTTAACTGCCTACAATGTCTGCTAGCTTGCGAACTTTCAGTCGACGGTCATCCAGTGCCGCTTTGTGGATTTTCTTCAACATTCATGGAGTCACCTCATTAAAGATACTAATTACAAAAACATACGGTTGAATATTTTGTCAGATCAAAATGATCATCATCTGAGTGAACTGCAGCCGGTGAACCACGTCGAAGCGTGGCACAACAGTCAGTTGGTAAGGTTATGGCTTCAATATTTTGGGATATGCAATATTGTAGGAATTACAATGCAAAATGCTTCCTCATCCATAGTCCATATCTGGCCCCCAATGACTACTGGTATTCGCTGATCTCAAATTCAGTTTCAAATAAAGAAGCAATTGCTGAAACTAAAGCCTCTTTTGAGGCAAAAGACAAATCCTTCTACAAGCACGGCATCGAGAAGTTTTGACAATTACTGGCTGGGTGTTGACAGCAGCGTGCTACTGCTTTGAGTTTTCTAAATAGAATGCCCCGAAAAGAATTGAACTGACGTTTTCTACAAATTTCTTTCTCATTATGACTTATTAAATTCTTAGTCTTTACCACTACTAAAATTACATTTTGAAATCTTGATATCGACCTTTCAGCATTAATTATATGATACTGTATTTTGAAATCTTGTGTTTTTGATGATGAATTTGATAGCGATTAACCGATGAAGCTGTTTTTATCTGAGTTTGACGTTTTTATATTGTCTATCAATACACCTGATAGACAGCATTTTAATAGTAGTATTCATATTATATTAAGCGTTGTATTACAACAAAATTACGTAACAAAAACCAACAGCTTGAGATATAAATAAACAAATGCTAATACTACAAATAGAATTGCAGCATCGACCTTATAAAGTCTAATGCAACTCATTGATACAAGAATAAAAAGCGAACCATACCAAGGCAGTCAAATTGTAATAACAATATTTTAAAGAATAAAAAAATTGCGAGTTGTCTAAATGCAATGGTAATAATTTGTCCGTCTGCAATAAGTTTGAAATCTGGTATTTCTTCGGTGTCTTTAAGTTAAGTAGGTAGATAAAATTGCCGGAGGCATTAAACCAACTTTCCCGTCTTGATATTGGGTCCAGTGACTCCAATCTCAACATCATTAACGGAGAACGTGAGAGGAGAAAAGGAATTTTCGATTAATATTTAGAGTATATCATTGATTGATATGTTTAATGATTAAATATGAACACAAGTTAAACTTTTATTTTTCCCTGGTATTACGATATTTCAAACGATAGCCATCAAATTTTGAGCTCATTATTTCTGATATTTTGGGTTGAAATATATTATGGATCGTTTCTTGAAGAAATCAGATAGCCTTAATTGGTTTGTGGAGCATGAAAAAAGATATCAAATAAAAGTGTTTGCACTATTTAACATGAGAATTTGAGTTTCTTTTGAGTTTTTGAGTTTTTTTTTGGAAAGTGCGCTTTTTGATATTAAAAAAATCAAATTGATGATTTAATGCGCTGTTCGTAAATGTTTAGATTATATATGTTGATATGCCCTACGTTTGTATGCACCACTATACATCTAAATAAATACGACAGTTATCTGAATGTTCTGGATACGGCGAAATACATCCGAATGTAGTATACAACAAGACTATGACCATTGTATGTTGTGTGTGAGGCTTATTGTTAATTTAGTGTTTGAAAAAAGTAAATGTGAATAATGACTATCACTGTATACTATATTTGTGGACCCTTAAAAAAAAAGGAGCCAATAAAAAAAAACAATTTTTCACCAAGACAATGCGCCGTGTCACAAATCGATTAATGTGATGGTTTTTATTCCTTCCGCAGTTACCATAATCTCCAGATCTGGTCTCCAGCGATGTTTTCAAACCTGGAATCTAGATTATCTTACATTATTTTACTCATAGTTCTCTTTTCATATTTTTGTCAATTATTTGTACCGTTTATTTAAAAGAATGATTGTCGTAAAAAATACTTTTTTCAAATCATTTCGAATTTATCACACTTTCTCGTTCGTATATTGTCTTCTCATGTTTATTCTTTTCGTCTTCTACATATTTAGATTCTCAAATGTTGAGATGATTTGCGATTATTTATTTTTACTTTTGACCCATGAATATATAGAAATTTCAGTTTCAACATCACTGTAAAAATAAATTTGATTCGTCTACGTCTATGGCAAAAAATAAAATAAATCTTCGTATGACTCCCTATATTAATTGAGCCTATACACATAGATTTTTTTGTATGCCGCCATTTCCATAAACAATTTTTAACGACAACAAAAAAGAAATCAGTGAAACATTCACTGTGTTTAAATAAAATCTGATTATGTGGAATGCGCATTTAGTTGAATGAATTATTCCACACATGTTGTTTAGTTGATTGCTTAATTTACTAATCAAAAATATCAATTTTAATACTAATGGTTAATAGTTAGTAAATTGTTAAGAGAGTTGATCATTTATTGATAATTTCCTCTTACTAGCGAAAAAATACCAATACTTGAGAAATCATAGTCTATCTTGAAAATGATATCAACTTTCACATACATATTTTCGTCAAGATTCTCTCGAGAAACTTAGCGTTTCCTATAGAGAGCTTTTCATATTTCCCTGATATTTATATGGAGAAAAAAAGCTAAAAAAATAAGAAGATTTGTAATTAATCAAAAACATAAGATAATAAGGAAAGAACGAATCTTAGCCTTTATTGTTTCCACTACCACTACACCAATACTCAAAATTATACTGACAGGAAAACATTTTACCTTCAATCTCTGAAGACGATAACTTGGTTATCGAAACGCGCATTAGACAGTGTAATTGTGAGTGTAGTGGTAGTGTATGAATATCACCAACGGTTCCAGAATTTCCAACTTAGTTACAACACGTGTTGAAAATTCGATTTCACAAACGTTTACCAAGGTATGAAGCGCAGGCTGCAAACTCGTATGAAAAACTATGTTTTTGAACGATTATTGTACAATGCACTATCAATTATTATACAATGTACTATTTCGCCCTCCTTTCCCCTTTCCATTTACCAAACTATTTCGATCAGTTATTGGGGGGTGCAAATTTCACTTGGGACACCCTGTTTATCTTCAAGTCTCATAGAATATTACTAAAGAATCTCATTGAAAATGGAAAACGTTGATATTATACTTATTTGCGGCTGCAGTGAACGATTCAGTTTTTTACAACTCTTACAATACACTACGCAACCCCAGTTATCCTTTATCCTTGCAAAAATATGTAATCAAATCGAAATGAACCTATTACACCTAATAATAATCTCGCTTCGTATATGTTATTATTACAGCAATTGTACTTTAATATTACACTTTATGGCGTTCATAAAAGTTTAGTCGACAATTGTGGCTTTCGATGGAAATACTTAAAATTTTTTATTTATATTTTTATATTCATTTTTTTTGTGAGCGACTTTAAAATTATTGGTCAGATAAGACTCTGGTTCATTCAAATAGGGTAATTTGTGAAGAAACGTAATTACAGACATGGCGATCATCATTTATGGATCATCAGACTTTTTCTTCTTATTCTTATTTAATTATATACACTACTAAACTTCGACATTGTAACAAATTTCTCATTTAATTATAAATTCTAATACTATAACAGGTATATTCATCTACCATTATCTGCTCCGTATCTTTTGATTTTGTTTCCTTAACTGCCATAACATCAATTTGATATTTTTTCATCATATTTATGAGATTCTTTAGAGCCGTATGTACGTTTGATATTTCTTGTTCTTATCTTTATTTTCTTTTGTTAATTTTTTTTCCTTTTACTTCTATAATCTTTCCTTTCCGTGGACGTTATCCTTATTATCCGTCTGTACAAAATTATTGAAAATTCAAAAATTTTGTAGGTAGCTTAAATATTTTAGTAAGGCCACCATATTGCGTGACGTCATAGCTATAAAATAGACACTGAACATATAATACAAAGTAAATACGACAGATTTTTTTTTAATTATTCTAAAATAAACGTTATTATTGAGCTTTGATTATTAAAAATAGTTGTTTTTTTATGATGCCAAGAAATTCTAATATACAACAAAAATTGTTTGAAAGTGTTGATCGTTTTGAAGATCCTGCAAGATGTAATTATTTTTGTTGCCAGGATCATTTTAATGTAAATAAGATTCAAAATTAACTTATTTTAATATTTTATAGTAATTAAGAACTTGACCTATAAAATATTTATTCACTTTATTCTTATATGTAGAAAAATGTTTTATTTATACGTAACTTATGAATAAAAACTGTATTAAAACAGCACACGCTATGTTGCCGGCAACGATAACCTCGTGATCATCAAGTAGATGTCTTCTCTATGTATTTATTAAACGTATGGCGACACAACTGAAAACCAGTGAAAATCGTTTTCGTATGTAGTAAAAATTTGAAATTTTTGCGATTTTCAATTAAATATTTAGATATCATTTTTCCACTTTTAATCAAATATTTTACTTATTGACATTATTTCATATCAAGAACTTATGAAATAGACAAAAAAATAAATACGTTTTAAAAAAGCTAGTAGCCTATTATGAACAAAATGAAATTTGAAGAAATTCTTCAAATTCTAGTGAATACTACTTTCCTCTACGATTTTCTATGCAAATCAGTACAGGGTTCTATGTAAGAATAGAGAAAATCAACTCCATGAAAAACAAGATGCGTTGCCTGCAAAATATTCTTCAATGCATATTTTGAATTATGAAATATTTCCTAAGCTGATTAGAGAAAAGTGAAAAGGTGATAAACTCGATGAACTTCAATTTATGGCAATTGGAAAAAACCAAATTTCAAGTGTATTGCTAGTCGAAAATTTATTAGATGCATTTAAAGCTGCAAATTTGGAAAATATTGTACAAAATATCATCATGATGCGAAGAACAAGTATAAGTGCCGAGCTACACACAGCCATCTAGATAGATAATAGTCGTTATGTGAATTGCTAATTCACGACCAGCCTTCCTATCGGATTTCTTTTGGCTTCGCGTAAGCAACTGTGGCACTAGCTCAACCCTCCTTTCATTAACTCTTGGTCGTCTTCTACTATATATTTTGATGTTATTTTACATCGAGAATAACAGAAATTTCTACCTTTAGTAATGAAAAAATATAGTCTATGTATGCAACAATATATTACATTGCTAAACAGTAAAACAAGGCCCAAATAGCTATTGTGTTAAGGGCAACATTTCTACATAACGGAAAAAATTACATTCTATCAATATTTTTGTCTCCATATGCTCAAAATAAACTCAATGCTTGAAATATATAGGGTGTTCCGGGACTTGAGGACTAGATGACGTGAAAATAATGCTGTGACATGAAAAAAAATTTCTCATACGACCCCTTGTTTCTGAGTTATAGGGTTTTAAAGTTGCGAAATAAGAACTTATATTCAAGTATATTTGCACATTATGAATTTTTAGTGGATGATTAGGTATGTCCATGTAAAATCTCTTGAATAGTTGTCTTTGATACATTGAATTGTAGTGACATTTTGCATACGCTAATTGTGGGATCATCGTCAACTGCATCTAATGCATGTTGCTCTAAAGCTGGTGTTCGTATAGTTCACTGCTGACCTTCGCCACCTTTATTTGGTAGGACACTTTCTAAAATATAATTTTGTGAAAGATAATGGAAACTAGTTTGGTTAGTTTATGAAAACAAACCTGTTTCCCGTAATCTCCGAGCAATCGTAACAAAAGCTCTACAGTATAATTCTGCCCGGAAAGCATTCGTTATACAACCTCATGGCTTCTGACAAGTTACCAGAAGCCGAACCATACATCAAATGCATGGAACGAAATGATCGATAAAATAAACTTCCATTGTGTATAAGGCAGAATCTGGGAATCATCTTCCAAGTTTAAAGAAATATCTACCGTAAACTTTGGAAGAGTAAGATGCCCACTTGTTTTTTTTTACACGATCTTCGACAATTAGATCTTCGATCTTCAATACCTCATGTGAGTATTTTTAATAAATAATTACAATTTATGATAATTTTCTTCAGAATGTTTATTTATGTTAAATGGATTCCTTAGCATGTACAACGATTATTTATTCCATCTACTGCATGGACATACCTCCATCATCCATTCCAAATTCATAATGTTCCAGTATATAATTTATAAAATATACTTAAATATAAGTTCTGATTTTGCAAAATTAAAGGCCTATAACTATGAGTCCTATTAGAAATGTTTTTATGTCATAGCATGTCATGTCATCTAGTTATCAACTCCCGGAACTTTTCCAGTTTCCTGGAACTTACTAATATTTTATTTAATCTAAGATTTTCCCTTTCGTATCTCATACCTTAATTATTTAATTAATTGAGTTTCCTCTTCTTCTGTAACTACTTAACGTAACTAACTGTTTTCTCTTAATGATTACTTTCTGTTTTGTTCTATCTCCACCTTTATGGATGATTCATCTCAATTCTGTTCATCTTGGTTCATCTTTGTTCATTAAAGAACAAGTTTCAATTATACTCATATTGATATTTTTTGTAGGAATCGTGTGTTTCAAAATAAACAATGTAGTACTTCTCAATATTCACCTATATGCAAATATTCTAAAAGTCTGAATTTTGCTGATGAATATTAGTAAAAGCTTCTTCTAATAATCTCAACATACAACTCTCCTACACACACAAGATGTCAACACATTCACTTCACTATAAGTATGAAGTATGAGCAAGTAATAACCGTTCTCTTTAATTAATTCCACCATTCTTCCCTCTCGATATAACTTGTTATTTATATTGTTGTCAATGTAGCTGTAATGAAATGAATAAGTTCAGGATCTTCTAGATCCATACGAATATGTTGGCTCATAGTAACCAATTGATTAATTCCAAAAACAGTGTGATGTCGATTGAAGTGGTAACGATGAATTATATTCTCTACAAATTTCATTAAATTCACCTGATAGAATAAACGATCTGTACAGCTTTGCTTGCCTTTAACATGTGGTAAGAAGCGTGTAGTCTAACTATCCCGTTGATCCGCATCCTCTGGTGTCACTGGTCGATGGTCAAGACTATTCTTTCGCAATTCTGGCTTTGTAGCGGATCTACTTGTATGGTTCTCGCACTGGCTAAAACTAATTTTCGAGACTAGGATGAATCCTAAATCTTCTATGGATTCTATCGTCTCGATGAAGGATTCTACTATTTCAATCATTTCAATATTATAAAACTTTGCCTATTGCTTCTTAGTCAAAAAGATAAAATCAGTGTGTTCCGTCGCTAGTGATAGTCTATGGTCTTCAAGATATTCTCAACATCCGTATGGCACTGGTTAGCTTATCGTGGATCTTTTTTTTTGTTCCTTCCAGTGATGAGGATAGCCACATCATGAGTTTGGCCTATAAGATAGCATTCATGGAACAGCACTATCTTGAGAATATCATCACAGGATAAGTTCCAAGACTCCGGTTCTAGAAATGATCTTCGTGCAGCTCCTGCGGATCCTCTCGTATTTCTCAGAGCACCATCTATTTAATAAAAAAGCTGTCTGTGGCTAAAATATTTCTTTGTCATGCTGAATGTATAGAAATAACAGTGTACTTATCTTCCAACTCACTCGAATTGAAAGCATTCTTCAATGCTTCAATTGTGCGAGTAGAATAATCTTCTTTGTGTGTAGTTTAATCTATTGTTCTGTATGAGACGTTTCTGCTCTTACTAAAGCCACATCAGCAGTTGATTTGCCACTTAGAAAACCGAACTGCTTTCACTGCTGTTTGAAGCCTTGTATCTAGCATACACAGAGTCCGGTTCCTTGATGCACTGTTTGGTTCCCTTTTTTCCTTTATCTATAAGAGCTATATTCTACATTTTCATCTTACTGGAAAAGTCCCAGTTTTCTGACATGTATTATACATATGATGTAGTAATGCGAGAGCTATTTTTTACATTAGTTTAAGAGTACAATCGCATTGCTGTTGCTAATTCTTCTTCTGTGAATAGAGATATTTCGTGGAAAAGGACGTCTATTTGTCGAAATTGTCTTTCCTCGTGTGCACAAAAAAGGGCTGCAGCTATCGCCTCCATTGTCTCTTCGTCTCGTGGTAGATTTTGCATACTAGTTTCTTCAGTAGAATTCTGCACCATAGTTCCTCGGGAGCGTTATCAATTTCGGCGCAGAGTGCTTTCCAGTGCGATGTTTCTTTTTTTGATTGCTAGAATGAGATGTCTTTTTGCTGCTCGCTCTTCATCTTGACGCCTATTTACTTCAATCTAATTGTTGGTTCTCCTTTCTCTTCACGATCTCATTCGTAAGAGTTGGACTCTCTCCTCAGGTTCGCATGTGTGCTCAATGAGTTGCCTATACTAGCTGCCCTGCGCCTTCTAAATTCTGACCAACTGTGATAGATTCATCTAGGATGTTCTAGTCGCGCTGCTATGACCTCGGACGCAAAGGGGGTATCTGACATTATCTCTCTTTGGTTTTCTCTTCTAAAGGTCTTTGCTATAATTCATGGTTCCTGTAGAGGAGTAATTTCTATACTAGTGCCAACTTCAAAAATTTAACCAACGAATATCTATCTCCCTCTTTCCTGGCTTTCGTACCCAGAGCTTTCTTATAGTTTTGTATGGAGTAATTTATATTTTCCATTTAGCTAATACAGGATGGTCGTACTAAGTAATTTAGACTAAATTTGATGTGTTTTTTCTCACCCCTATTTGTTAATAGTACGAGACCTTGAAACTTCTGGAAATACCGCAAACAAGCATTAATAATGAATTTGCGGTTTCATTAACCATTCTGTCAACTCGTTGAACCAGGTCATCTAAAACGACAGATTTGCGTCCTTGGCCCCCTTCATCATGCACATTATTACGGCCATCTTTAAACTTTCGACACCATTCACGCACTTATGAAAACGAATCACACTTCGCAATTCACACTTGGCGGGAGTATCAATAATGGCGGACATGTTTAGGTGGCTGTAGCTCAACGCCGACTGACGCCTGAATGTCAACAATGGCGGAGTGTGTAGTGCGAGAGCTTCGCTTTATTCTGCCCGTGTAGCGTCGGAGATTGAAAACAACGGCCCTTGGAATAAACTCAATTTTAACGTTAGAAGTTTTCTATGAGGAATAAAAAATGAAACGATATTGTCAAGAAATATATTTTTATTTATATAAGAAAATAACAGTATAAAAACAGAAACAATATAGTTAAAATTTCATATATTTTACATTACAATATAATATATATATCTATGAAATATAAAGGCACATAAGAAAAATAAATAATTTGAAAAAAAAACTCAGAATATTTCAATAGAAAATATGATATTTGAATAGCTCTTAATGTGTTACAAAATATACAGTGCACATAGTAAATCACTTTATTTAACACACTTCTCGTATTCCACCAGAATTTCAGTTGAATCTAATAAACTTTAAATTTTAAAATAACAATTTTAGTTAAAAAACAATCCTAAGAAAATTTGAACCACAATAATTATAAAATATACACAATTTATAATTAATTTTGATGACCTAATTTGTTTTAAACTCTAGAACAACCTGTATGATTCTTTCTATAAATTAATGTTAACTAATTAGTTATAAGGCGTGAGCAATTCTTACGTGACTACACTAATTATTACTAAAATATTTGTTATTTTTTGAGTTAAAATACCATAAGATATAATCAATTTTCTTTACTATATAAAAAATTGGGTAGAGAAAACTTACATTATTATTACCACTGTATAATTTCTTTATTTCTTTCTATGAATATAGAAAAACTATGAATACACTCTTGATATCAATTTATAAATTGCTTAACTGTAACTGATTGAGATGAAAATTGATGTTAATTTTAAATTTTCCAAGTAAACATTCAAAATTAGCGATTTATAAAAAAAATCTGTCCTATTCACCCCACCAGAGACATTGTTGCCATCAATGCTACATTTGCTTTCTAAACATAAAACCTCAAATCTCTGACATCCGGCTCTTGAAAACATAATTAATTATCACACGAGTGCAAATATTATTCTTCCCCTTCGAAACCTCGATTTTTTAAAAACTCCATCTCAATTCAAATGCAAATTAATGCAACTCCACTCTCACATGTCTTCGCAGCTCAATACGTACAAGATACCAATTAAGAAAAGGACGTAGAAGCTGCTGCTCCATTAATTTTGCTTAGTAAGATAACATTTAAATAATTAAAAAATTTTCTTTTGCTTCTAATATCAAAAGCAGCACATATCTATATTTAAAAAATATAAACTATTGGAATAAAGATGATATGGTATACTTTGATGAAAAATAAGTTAAGAAGAAGATAGATTTTGATAATATACTTATTCAACGGTATCACAATCATCAAAATAAATTTTATTGATCTAAATAAAATTATTTGAGATATGTTTTCTATCTTTCTATTTCTTTCTTCAAGGAATTGAGGCTCTGTCAAAAGTAGATTCTATAACAGATACATTTAACTTAACAAAAGATAAATATGAAGCGATGGATATTGATTCATAACTATCATTATTCCAATATTTAAACGTCAAAATACTTTATCCAGACAAACCTACCTCTACATTTCACAAGAACCGAGAAGCACCAGTTTTGAACCTATTATCCGTGAGTGTTAGGATTTTCTTGGTTCTGCTAACCTTTCACTTGTTGTATAGAGAAGATATTTTTTGTAGAACTATTCTAATTAACCATATAAAGGAGTGAATCCAAACAAATTCATTTGAAATTAATAATTCTGAACCATCTTCCTTGATTCTTCAAGAAATCACAAGAGTATTATGTTATTCGTGCGAAAGTTTCCTGCAATGAATCTTACCATTCTTCAATTGGAGTAATAGTACAAAGGGTGTGTACATTTTCTAGCAACAATAAAAACGTTATAACTCAGTTTTTGGAGGAAAAGGAAAGTAAATCAGTTTGTGTCAACTTTAAGACAAATGTGAAATTTGTAGAAAAACAAACGCTTAATTTTGAGACAATCTCATCTTATTAATTTTGATCAGAATATTGGAAAATGCATTGTTATCTTATACCTAATTCATTAGCTTAATAGTTTCATATAATATTAGCCTCCCCAAAGTAGTTTTCTTTCATAATTGATTTTTATTTGTAAAAGCATCTTCTTTTCCTTGTCCACTATATAAGATAAGGCTCCTGTACTATCACTTGTAGATTTAATGACTTAATATTTTTCCGTCCCAATAAGAAAAGCCATCTAATATCTGATTAGAGTTGAAAGTCATTACATCACATTCCAACAACAAATCACATTTTTATATTTTCCCTTGTTATACCAACATTTAAAGGATAGTTAAAAAGAATAGTAAAAAGAGTTCTTTGTTCTGATTAAGCATTTGAACCAAACTATACCGTTGAGATGAAGGCTTGTTTTGGGAAGTATAACAGTGACTTTTTTCTAGGAAAATCCACCATAACTGACCAACATACCAAACTCAAACGTGGTTTTAAGAGCGCCGAATATGATCAAGCATTTGCATCTTCAAGAGTATAGAGTTGCTAGAATCACGGTTTGAAGACCATATAGTAAACTTAAAAAAGATAGTATGCATTACGAAGATATATGAATTTTACATTATTCTTTGTGCCTAAAAAAGATTCTTTCCAAATGAATGCTGCGTTTCCTCGCAATGGAAAAAAAACAACAATAATCTGATGATTTGGAGCGTTAAATAGAGCTTTTAAGTCAAAATACAATCGATCTGATCGTGGATGGAACCTGTATTCAACACTATAGTCTGAAGCTAACAGAAACGTAATAATGGACTAGGTTATAGCCCTATGCAGAAGAGACTATCCTTTATCGCCAAAACAATGCCTCATACCACGTTCAATTTGATAAAAGCAATAGAAAAATTCAATTAGCTCTCGCACCCAACACATTCTCCAGATCTGGCTGTTTTCACCAAAGGAAGAGGAATCGAATGAAGTAGTCATAAAACAGATGCCTATTTCGAAACAATAAATTCGTTATTACACTGATTCTATCAATATTTTTGAAACTATTTTGATCAATAAATTTGATCTGTACACTACATCTATTGATCATTCTTTGATCATTTTGATTGATCAATATCAACAACAACATCATGATACTTTGCTAAGATGATTAAGCAACTAAGTGACGCTCTTATTATTAATTTGAACTGTTATCATGGGTTCCGGTAATTCAATTTTCTCCATTTATTATTGCGTACCTAAACGTAAGAACAGTTCCATTCTTATATTGTCGATCATTTCATATGTTAATTCCTTTAACTCTAGTTTGATTATAGATATGTAAACCGTACCATATTTTTCTGATGCTACTACTTATTTCTTAATTGAATTTGTCTATTTCCTATTGAACTGGAAGGTATCAAATTTTTAACCATGTTCTCATGAACAAAATGATATTCGATTTTGTTGAGAGAAGCGTACAAAAGAAACCTTGGTTTGATTCTCCAGACACATCACAATAAGCATGAAATTTCAAATTCCTGTATCAATTCCATCCGTACAACTTAATAAAGAGTGTAGTAGATGTGGCACAGGCATTTAATTTGCTGCCCAATGCTCAAAGCTTCTAAATAGTGAATTCATAATGTGTTATTATGAAAAACTCAACCTCATCAAAGGTATGTTCCATATTTTTGTTTAGTTTAAGCTCTTTTATCAAATTTCAATACAATTCAAGAGAAATAGTAGAAGAGTTCAGAAGGAGATTAACTATGAGGTAAGAGCTTGGCGAATTCGAATTTCTCTAATTTTTGAATTATGTAGGTACATACAATCAAACTGAAGTTTGATCATTTCCAGAAAAACATATATTTTCACAGCAATGCAGTTAATGAAAATAAAGAAACTGTGGAAGCACTCAGATATTTATATTACTTATGCAATTTTCTCATTATTTACCCAAACTGACATTTCTCTGACTAATCTCTCAAAGATACGTATGCCCAAAACAATAATTTCTTTATAAATACTCTTGAGCAGTTACCTGTGTTCAGGCAAGTACTAACAACTTAGTATAAATAATATACAAACACATTTATCGACTCCAGACCGTCACCAAAAATTTCATACATCAGTTATTAATTCCTTTTTTTACTAATATGGATGAACGCTGGCTATTCCTACACGTCCATTATTTCCTACAGAACTGTTGGTTCTGTGCAACATCTCCGATAAATGTTTCTTAGTATTTTTATCCATTCTCATTTTCGGTTCGACATAGCTGTGTCTATATCCGGCTGAATTCTTAACTTGTTTCTGGTTTTTAATGAACTTTTGATCAAATTTCATCTCACCAACTTTATCAATCTCTATACTAGACTTTGAGTATCCATCTAAAAATCTGTCAGATTCCGGTAATTCTTGGAAATGTCTATCTCGATCTCGATTCAATCGTTCAATGTCTTCATCGTATCCTCCACTGTCCATGTACGATCTCCTTTTCAATTCCTTCGCTATTTCATTCGAATTTTTTCTGTGCTCTTCTTCGATTAACGAAAACATTGATCTTCTTTTTGGATCGAATTTGTCAGTTTGGCGATATCTGTCCATTTGAGGATCTCTGTCTCGATGCATTTCTCTGTTTCGTTCTCTATAACGAACTTCTTCGGAGATGTGTCTTGGTGCTGGAGTAGGTTTTGGATCTTCTAAATGGTGTCCTCTGTGATCGTTGAAATATCTAAAACAAAGTATTTAATATCAATGAAATTTTTCATAATGTTAAAAGATGATTAACAAAGTTTGCAATATGCTTACATTGTCATTTGTTCAAGATACTGATGGAGAAAAAATACTATAACATACCTTTCTCTATCATTTGGATAACCAGAATCATTATACCTCTTAGAAAAAGGTTTTTCTTTAACGTTAGTTGGAGAAATTGGAGGTTCTGGTCTTCTTCTTTCGATCTCCAATCTTTCTCTCTCCATTAACATGAATTTTTCCTTAGCATTCTTAAATCTGTCACTAGGAGCTTTTATATCATCCGAACTAGGAGTAGGCGATCTGAATTGCCCTATCTTTCTATGATCTTCAAAAAGTTCTTGTGATCTTACAGATTTTTCTTCACGGTCACTGCGAGATTTAGAATAGTTGTCTTTCTGGGAAGGCCGAGAAAGGGATCTAGGCTTTATTTCTGGTTCTGTATAATATCTACAAAGGAAATAATAAGATAGATCATTATAATAAATAGTTAAGAAAATAAATGTCTTCGAAACCATCGTAAAACGTGGTCTCTGGATAAAAATCTCTTAAATCGATCTTCAAATCTACTAGAAGGTGCAGTTGATAAAACATCATGTTTTTCATAATAAATGCTTATTAATAATACCATATGGTTCGATACTAGTAATTTTAATTAATTCGCGTAAGTTTACTTTTAATTCTATATGGTAAAATAATTGAAATGTTTATTGGATTGTTTGTGCATGTAGATTGAGGGATATTTTAAGTTTGTCCCTGAAATTGTAGTGGATTTAGGGGGACATGGATTGAAATAGTCCAGGAGACAGGTGAAAGTTTGGTTAATTATTTCCTTTCAAAAATTAATTGGTGAGATGCATCAGTTATGTAATAAAACCTAGTGAACGTCAGCTGCGGCTGGGATAAGTGGCAGTAGCCTCCCACGCACAACAAAAATAAAGAAATTCAGACATTTCCTCCCAGTTGAAAATATACTGTTGTAATATATAAAAAACCAGCTAGCAGTGAATCGAGGAAAACCTGGTCAGCTGATGTAATAGATGCTTCTACGTAATAACTTCCAAAGTTTTCCCATATATAGCCAGCTGACTTATATATTTATTCACATTTACATATAAGCTATTATTAATAAAATTTTTATTTGACACAAAATCACTGAAAATATAATTTTTTTGTCCATGTTCGAAGCGCGAACTGACGTATCTATACTATAGTATAGTCAGCTGATTATTTTTTTTCCTCGAGATATTGGGATAGTAACAGTTTCGCAAATTTATAATTGAAAGGAAATGACTAAATTTCTTTTTTTTTTCTCATCTCATTTCACCCACCGAGCCGCAGCTGACGTTCACTAGACTTTATTATACTTTCTGGTGCATTCTACTAATTATCTCTTACGAGGAACTTGGTCGTGTATATCTGTTGCTGGCTCCCGGACTAAAATGAGAGTAACAAAAAAGAATACAAAACAAACAGCTTTTCAGAGAGTCTGATAGATTTTCTTATTTAGGTAATCGGGAGTGTACAGCTGCATAAAAACTACAGAAATATAGAAACTATCGTAGTTCAAGGAGCTTACCACTACAGGAACTTCATTATGTGTATAGAAAAATATAAAAATGTGATTTTATAGAAAAAAATATTAGCAGAGTATATTAAATTATAATCACTATGAAACAATAGTATTTCCACAGAGAAACATTTATTCTAGTTTCTATTCATTAACTATAATTCTATGTATTAAAAATGAGTTTGGATTCAATGGATTTTAAGCTGGTTTACTGGATAGTTCCGGCCGTTTCTGAGCTCGCCAACCAAGATAATCTTGAAGTGGAATTAAAACGAACAAAATAAAAAAACTCATTAAAACTCATTAAAAAAGGCTTGCCTGACCCTCCCAGCCAAAAAACTTTCTAGTTTCCTCTAAATTTTTTTTAAAGAAAATGTAATTTTCTATCGAATACACTCTAGGCAAACCATTTCATACCATGAGAGAGAAACATTTATCGATTTTTCGGCTTTGCAAATCCACGCAAACATTAATTCTCATAAACAAAATTACTTGCACGGTGCGAGGGAACTTTTTAGATTGACACCTCCTGTACTATAAGAAATTACTCAATGGTAATAAAAAACTTTTCGGAAACTATGATTCGAGGTCAGGAAGATGTTTTTTTTTATAACATAATTCACAAGAGCTTTTAATTTTTACTACTTTTTCGAGAGTTAATTCCAAATTATTTTTTCTAGAGCTCAAAATATACATACTAATATGAACAATGTATAACGTAGCCTGCTAAAATTTTGATTTATTTTATATTTCATTTATATACATGGTATATACTCCAAAATAATTCAACTTTTTTCTAGAACTGCCTGGATATATTGTCAGTTTTCCGTAATCTATTAAATAACAAATACCTACAACTATGAAAACAATAACTTTATATGTGTCGGGAGTTAGTAGGAATCTGTCTTCAGTTTGTTCAAAACGGTTTTGGAACTAATCCTTCTAAATAAGTGATACCATCCTACCGTGAAACTCATTGAAAATCGTCAAGATGAGCAATTAAATGTTTAGTTTAGCATTTTCTTATTTGTTCCTAGGTATGTGTCATGCTACTTATAATAGATAAGCTCGAATTTTTTACCGAACTTCCGACACTTCTAGATGACTGATCATATGAACTTTAGGGTGTATGGCAACAGTAGACATATACTAACCTAGAATCATCAGGGGAACTTCTTGTTGGACTTTTTGGATCACTTCCATCAGACCTGAATGTTCCTTTGTAGAATTTGGAATCGTCTGATGGATATCTTTGTCGAATTTTCGGTGCTGATGGTTCTTTATACTGTCTATTGTCAAAATATTCTTCTTCCTCGTAAGTATAACGAGATCGATTTCTTTCAAAATCTGTCGATTTATTTCTGTATCTAAAAAGAGTAATTTCATAAGATTCGCGAAAAATAAAAATGAGTTTTAATGGATAATTACCTCATATTTTCATCGAAACCATCATCTTCAAAGTATTTTTGTTGTTTTGATTTCTCCTTTCGGGGAGAGAAATCATCGTTCGCCTGTCGTGATTTTTCAGATTCATAAAACCTGTCAAATTTCTCTCTAGAATCTTCTCCTTGATAATAATATCTTTTTTCACCATACTTGTCGCTCTTTTCGAAATTTCCCGAACGTCTATCTTGCTCAAAACCCCTTTGAATACCCACGTCTTTTTCTAAACTTCTCTGTCGATCTACGAACTTTTTGTGAGCGAACATTTCCTTTTCCAAACTTTTCTGACGCTCCAAAAATTTGTTATCAGCGTATTTGGAAATTGGTTTTTCCAGATACTTTTGAGTTTCATCTCTGTAATGAACATTGATAAGAAAAGTTATCAAAAATTATTCTATGATCCACTTGTTGGACCTCATGACAATCTAGTAAAACTACTTCAAATTATGAACGGAAAAAATCTTCACATCACCGTTAAACCTTTTAATGATACACGGAGGACGTACCAGAAGAATGGCTAAAATCGATATTTACAACAATTCTCCAAAAAACAAAAATCTACGAACACATATCGATAAGTGTGATGAACCGTACACAAAAATTTTTTCTTCGCATCACACATCAATAAGAATTAAATGTAAAAATGATGTAGACGAGACGCAGTTAGCTTTCAGAAACGCCCTTAGTACCAGAGTATCAATGTTTTCTCTGAATATTGTCTCCCCTAAATTATCGCGACCAACGTAAAGATTTTATTTATTACGAAAAGGCTTTCGACAGAATTCATCACGAAAAGCTTATAAATTTATATAAAGAGACTCGTAGTGTTGATCGAAAAGACATATGTACTGTACTGGCAACAGAAGGAGGTCGTTCGAATCAATAGAAAACAGATGAACGTCAAATCCAAGGAGGAGATCGAAAAGTATGTGTCCTGTCTCCTTTGTTATTGAACTATATTTCATCAAAGTCTTTGAATAAGCTTTCAATGGAAAAGAGTTAACATCGTTATTTTGTGTGATGATCTCTTGGGTCGCTCAAATATCATAAAATATGTTCATGAAGGGGAGCATCTTTAAATGTCATATTAAGTTTCGGCTTTCGTCAGGAACTGGAGTCTGATAACTAAAAACCACCACAATTAACCTTATAGAAGCATTTGAAGTTTGGTTACACAAGGATGCTAAAAATACCAAGAGTAGCTATGTAAGGAAATGAAGCGGTTTTAAACAGGGCAAATACAAATGCAGTTAGTAAACTTTTGACAATAGTTAAATGCCGAAAAACGTCATTCCTCGGTGATGTCTTTAGAGAAAATCGTTGACAGGCTCTTTAACTTATAAATAAGATCAAAATAGAGGAAAGTAGGAAGAAAAGAAATCTCCTTGTTGAGGATCATACGGGACAGGCATACATACCATCGAAAAATTGTTTAGTATGGCTCAACTCGTTATTGTGATTACCAACGTCCAAGGACCTGACAAGACATAATAAAAAGAAGAAGATTCACTTTTTAAGGAATATACGTCATTTGGCAGGCTGGAAGATGAAAAAATCACATTTTCGTGCATTTCGTTAGCATTTTGACGGACATAGAGGGTTGATAATTTGGAAACAATAGCGAAAATATTGAATATTATATATAGAATTTATTAAGTAACCAGAAACAGAAAACAAAAAATATTTAACACTATAGTAAGTACTGAAAGACTGAAAAAACGATAGGGATTGTATCTAAGAATAAAATGCCAGCAAAGGGAAGGGAATACTGGAGAAACAGCTGTTAAGTGACAAGGAGAAAATTTTAGTCAGAAATGGTAGTAATAATGCAAAATAATAAAAAGATTGGATTAATTATGAGATGATAATTGAGAGGAGTAAATAACAAATTAGTTGAAAACTCTGGAAAATATGCTTCCAATAGATGGATAGAAAAATTTGCTTATCCAACATTAATTACGACATGAAACTTATGCTATAAGTTCAAAATAATGTTATATTAGAACTGACCTGACATTTTTACTTGATCTAAAGTTCAACTCTTCATATTTTGGTGAGTGAGATTCTGCATATCTGGAGAACCTTTGATTATTGTCTGGAGACTTGTCTCTGGATTGTTTTGAGCTAGCTATTTGAGCGGGTTGGTGCATTAAATATATTGTTGATTCTGCTGGATCTCCATTCCAATCTTCATCTGAAATGACAATACCATTATCATGTCTATTATTTACGTAATAAGCACAATTACACTTTTTTTATAAAATTTCAAATATATGTTTGTTCAAATATTATGAATGTGTCAACATTTATTAGATAGAATTATGAATAATAATTGAAATTTCAATCAATTTCAGTAATAGTCAGAATTATGAACAGAAAGACACTGTTTAATATGTTTTCATTATTCTACAGTAATAAATATTATAAATGACATTGTGCTATTATTCAGTTAATGTCCTTCTACCTATTAACGTGCATGCTAGCAATAACGCAATGAAGAAATTATTATTGCAAAATATTTTTCTCCTTTATTTGTAAATCAACGCTTCTAGCTAGTGAAAATAATTAACATGCAAATTTCAAGTAATTATATAGACAGTTACAAATCTCTTTTAACAATAAAATGATTATTGACACTTGGAGTTAATAAACAATTGTAAATAAATAGTTCATAGTGACGTTGTGAGCGGCCAACGGCCGTTAAACACATAGACCTTCTGATAGGTCAGTCGTGACACACTTGACATTACTAAAGACTGATGTCCTTTGAAAAGCCGATCAGGCGCTCATGCTTGAACCTTTTGATGTCATTAGGAAAGCTGTGAGGTTTGCCCAATTGTTTGCATCGCGCTTATGTCGGTACTGGTCACTCACAGATGACGTGGTCTGCAGTTTCATCCTTCCCCATGCACCAGCAGCACTCCGAATCATCCAGGATGCCCATGGTGTGAAGATCGTGTCCAAGATGACCGTTTAAAATCCCGATCACTAGTAGGATTCCGTGCATATTTAATCGGAGCAGCTGTTTGTAAAGAGAAGCAGAGGGGCCATCTATGTCTGCCTTCGCTTGTTATAAATACATAGTAGTCCATACAAATTATGTTACACTTATGCAATAGTCCAATGCAATGTCCTATAATTTCATTTATTTTACTAAGCTGAGTCAAAAAGTTATCTGCAAGGTGAGTGCCACGATTTCTTGATACTAATTTAAAGTTCGCTCGCATTCGAGATTGAAACAAATGTTTGTAAACTTCGAATGCGATCCAATTGAATTTTTCTATCGATATGTATACAAATACAATGGATTTCTCTAAAGGATCTTTCTTTCGGTCAGTTAAGTTATGATCTCAGTATTTTGGGATTCAAAAGGTGTAACAACTCACGCCACCAAAGAAAAGTCAAGAAAATCTGACAGAGGTACATACGGGAAAATCAATTGTTGACTCCACGGCCGCTATTCTGACGTAGATCAGATGTTTTCTTAGATTGCTTTATACATAGACGTACTAAAAAAGAAGTGGTACTTTTTCTGGTTATGGCGCTAAATTTAAACTTTGGATATGTCACTCGATAGCGGCATTGCAGAAGTCGTATTGTTGTACTTTATTTATGCCCTTCTGTTTAGTTTGGTAATACAGTACTATTAGATAATTATTGCATGCTTATATTGTTTCTATCGCATATAATATACTTTCTGTAGCATCAGTCCATTTGAATGCACCTTTCGTTTTCTTCAGAGAATCAGTTAAGAAAGAAATTTTTCAGGCAAGTTAACACTTCGCAAGTACATTGTGTAAAATAGACATATGTTCATTTGTGTCTAATATAAATACCATGTGAATTTTACGTCATCAATATTAGTAATAAAAAAAAGAATTTATTAAATTTGAGTTTCAAATAATATAAGTGAAATTGAAAATGTTTATTAAACAATTACATTTCCCGCTATTTCAATGTAAAAAAAATGATGGAACTTTGACCTAGAACCAAAAAAACAGTCGCCGCCAAAATTATACAAAAAATAAGGCTTCTTTCTGTAATTGGTTGGCAATTCAACTTGGCATCAATGTTCTATTCAAACTAGTCATATATAACATTGCAGAGCCTTATTCCTGAGTGAGAGTATCCTGATGAAGATAGGAAGCGGCCTAACCTCTTGATCGACAGTTTTTAGTACAGGAATTCGACAACCTAGATGCTTAAAAATAGCATTATCCCTTGAGCTCTTTAGAATATTAAAGTCGTCAAGAACATGTATGAAAAAATATTGTGACATCTAGTTAGGAGTTAGGTCTAGTGGAGAATACGCAACAATTCATATTTTACTTGATGAAATATGCATGATGTGCATAACTAGCTATTATTATCCTGATTGATCGATCACATTTTTTTAACAAAAACTTCGATTTCTCACAATCGTTTACAATTATTAATTAAATATGAAGGTTATCTGGAAAGTTTCTGATCTCAATCTGAGAAGGCATCACTTATTAATATTAGCTGGGAAATATATTTGAGCATGCTTTTAGAGAATCTCACTTAAATTTGAGACGTTTACTTTCCATCGTATAAGCGATTCGAAGATTTTCTGAAAATTGAGTCGTGCAAGATTTGTTTTTGAAAGTGAATACGTGTGGGGAAAAGGTCCTAGATATTTTTCATAGAAACACCGCTTCACCATTCCCGACCGTAACGTCTTGGGCAATTGAATTCAAACAAGGCTGACGACGACAGTTCAAGACGGCCAAGAACGGCGATAGCCAACGAAATCATCGAAAAAATTTCTTAAATTGTACTGGATAACCGTAGGATTTAGAGAAATAGGAAGGACTATCGAAAGAAAGCATTCGTCTTATATTGAATGAAAAAAATTTATAAGATATCCGCGAGTTAGATACTACAAAAGTTTTTGAATTATCTTTTCGCAGGCCTTATTGACGTGGTTTCAGCAGAATGAGTTGGATTATTGGAGTTTACTCCTTAAGAATCGATTTGCATATATAAGGGGCCCGGTATGAGAAAAATGTGAGGAGTAAAATCTATCGATGAATGACCTCGTTACGTTTTTGGTGCGCACCCTATGATGCGCAACTTTCTAATTTGTCAGTGTCAACATACTTAAATTGCTGTCATTGTGTTTTATTATCATTGTGTTCCACTAAAGTGAACTGAAAATATTTTCAAATAACTATAGCAGAAAGAGGTGTAGATGATATTGCCGGAACATCTAACAAACACGTGGTTGCAAGGTACGTTATAATTCATGTATTATATGTATGAGCATGTGCAATTTGTATTTATTAAATATTTTAATAATTATCGATGTAGTTCATATAAATATATATTTAAAAACAACACATAAAATTAGATAATCAACCCAATATGAATTATCGAGCGCATCCACATAAAATAGAAAATTTCTAACCTAACCAAAAATTAATTTTTTTGTCGATGTCTATAAATTCTTCCACGTTATTATGATTTATTTTATAAATAATTTTTAAATATTAACAACTGTAGTCAATAATTCGATAATATTATCAGAAACATCGACAATATTTTTCCATTATAATAATGTTTTTATATAATTTTCTTTCGAAAAGTTATTTTTTAGCTTATTTAAATAATTTTTATGTACTATTTATTATTGTACGTAAAAGATTTCGTGACATAATTATCTTTTTATAACCATTTTTGTTAATTATTAAGATAATATTATATTTTAAATGAAAAATTAATTATAATAATTTAAAAAAAATGTTTATAAGAACCTTTTTTTATCAATTTTCTTAAAGTCGGTTAAAATTTTTATATTTATGCATTTAAAAATTTTCTAATTTTTTTTTATATTTTTTGACTAGGAAAAAATCTAAACCTCCAAAAACTCCAGCCGAGAGACAGCGAGCTTACAGATTAAAAAAAAAATTAATGAAGGAAGCCCAAAATATTCTGGCAATCAACCAATCTTTTTTAAGTTAAATAAACTCTTTTTGCGTCTGGTTAGACTATCGAACTTAAGGAGTAAACTCCAGTCGTGCGTCGGAGATGACACACACAATTTTTTTTTTCATGGATTCATAACTAGATTAACCACTACACTCCTGAATCGACAAAACAACTTGCTCAGAGGAAGGAAAAGATGGTTTCCTTGACCAGAAAAGTGAAGATCACTGATTTTTTTAAAGGGATAGTCATGGGATTCTGTTCATCGATGATCTACAATGAGGTACAACAATAACAGGAGAAGCAATTTACGAATTGCACTTAGAATTACTTAACCAAAAACCATCCACTGTTTTCACCTGAAATAGCACTCAGCGACTTTGCGACTTTCTTCTGTTTCCTTGTCTGAAACGAGATTTCCATCAGGTTATCGCATACGTAAAATACTATTTTGAGGAGAAAGACAACTATTATTTGGTTAAAAATAAGGTTAAAAAGATACGAAGAACGTTGGAAAAAGTGTATATACTTGGAAGGAAACTAAACTGAAAATCAAAAATGAATATGGAAAAAAAAGTCTTGTTTTTGTTTGCTAGATCTAATACTTTCCACAAAACTGTTCATTCTCTATATTCACCTGATCTGGCTCCCTCAAATTATTATCTGTTCCGTTTATTTTACTATTACATCTTGGACAACCTCTAAATTGACTGTACCCACCCAAAAGGTTTGTACGTAATAACAACACTATTACACAATGAAAAGTGATATATCATTACATAGGAGAAATTTATTCCATTTGAATATATAATTAATGGATTTTGAAAAATGGGTTGGACAAAAACTTTTGATAACGGCTAATTATTCCGTTATTTAAGCAAGTCGTTGATAATTAAGTACTGTTTGTCAATACTGAAGATAAAATTCGTAATAAATCTTATTATATACCAAGATACGTAAGGAGTTACCGCAAAAATATGGAAAAAATTATCATTACTTTTCAATCAAAGCAATTCTTCAACCGTTGAAATATCTACAATAAGAAACATTATTAGAAAAATATAGTATGGACCATGTTTAATAAACTGCAGTTAAATGGAAAATTCGAAACATAACGCCAAACATAACACACATTTAAGTGTACAAAATACATTCAAACCTTATAACAGTACAGGCAAATTAGGCGGTTTTCGGCTAAAACTTTACATTAAATTGGGCGATTTAGATTTTCTAGGCTCTGGAATATTTCAGGATACTGAATAAGTCTAGCAACTTAACAAAATTAAGGTCATGGATTTTCAAACTTTTGGGACTCGAAACTTAAAAAAATGTTTAAAAGCGAATAACTCGAAAACTATGAAGAATTCGAGAAAAACTGTCGCAACATAAAATGTTTAGTACAAAATTCTCAACAATAAAGTATCTCAAGTATTTGTTCCTAATTTCAAAACCTTCACCTTCAAACGTGTGATACACCCAAAAATATTTTGAATCGCGAATAACTAGAAAACTACGAGGAAATCGAAAAAAGTTTTGGAGCAAAAAATGTACAGCACAAAATTCTTCACAAACTGGTCTTTAAGAATGTTTTCCTAACCTCAAAATTTTCACTATAAAATGAGTTTGTCTACTCACAAACATTTTGAATTGTGGATAATTTGAAACTATGAGGATTTCGACACAAACTGCCGGGACTGTACCTAAAAAGTTTCAATTTTTTACTAACCTCAAAATTTCCATTATAAAACTATTTTGAATAGTAGTTCCAACGAAAAAATGAATCAATACTTTTTTTGTAGAAAATTTTGTGCTCTATATTTTTTGTCGAATTCTTAGTTTTCGAGTTATTATTTTGTTAAGAGTTGTTAGGCTTTTTTCAGTAACCGCATCCTATTTTACCTGTACTAATAAAACTCAACTGAGGAACCTACTGCCGCAGAGTATTATCCCCAAAGCTTTTCAATTCAAAATAAATTAGTTTAAAAATTCAATTTTTTCAAGATTATTAAAAAACTATTGATATATCATCAAAGTGTGGCGTGATAAAATAGTTTTTATTCTCTTGGTTAGTGTAATCAATCTAATATGCCGAATTTTTCACAACGATATCTTAAAAATGAACATTGGTTAAATCACTCACGATTTTTGAACCAATATTCAAATAAATTATAGGAAGAGGTCATAAAAATCCGATAGTATATTCTTTATACACAGTCGGACTATCAACCTTTGAAAAAACAAATTAACAATTGCGTGTAAGTATTTTATAATGACCAGTTGTGAATGAAAAAATCTCTTTTTGAATATATAATTACCTTGAACAAGTTGGTATTGACTGTAAATAACCTTTGAACTATTTTTTATAAACTTAATTGTGTATACTTGATTGAAAAATGTCAGTAATTTGAAACAAAACGAAATCTAGTTGATGTTTGTTTTGTTCTAATATTAATAACCAATGTCCATAGTTTCCATGGAGAACATGAAATTGATAAATTCAAATTATAAGGGAGACAGGTAGTTAAATTGTCTTAAACTGTTAAAATAATCTAGGGTTGCAGCCACAAGTTCAAATTAATAATACGTGAACAAAATTCAATAGATGTTTCTGATTAACAAAAATATGTTAAAAAAGATCCTCCTTCAACCCAAGAATAATATAATGCACCATCATAATATACCCAAAAGCTTACAAAAATTTCATTATATTTATTTTTAATTAATTTTGAGTAACGAGAATCACAAAAATTGTATTAGCTTTGCGTGAGGTGTAATAATTTCTTTCAATCAACAGAGGCCTCCATTTTGTTATTGGGGTTTAAGAGGCCCATCATCGCGCTCAAAATACGAATGAGTTCTGACGAGAAATGCGATGATAATGAGATAATGATAGTTAGCTTGTCGGTAACATAAATTTTATCTGTATCGTTATATAGGTTGTAATAGATTTGTCTTTGAAGACTGGACATGATAGTTTAAATTATCTAGTTCCTAATTACATGTTTTGATCCCAATTCCTAGTTCCCTTCCTCATAATTTTTTTCCACTTTTCTTAGCATCCAAATTGATCCATCAATTCCTTTTATACATGCGAACTGAATCGTAAAATATTATTAGGGAATACACGTTTTACTTGCAGAACTGAAACAGATCCCATTAGGTTGATTCCTTTACTCCTGCCTGTGACTACTACGGCAAGCTTAAATAGGTCAGATTTGTTACCTACTAGCTAACTATATTGTGACGTTATGATAAAACATTGTTTTTCTTAATAAATAAGTCAGGGGTAGAGTAAAGGAATCAGCATCAAAATAGCTGCTTGGAAATGTTGCTCATTAGACATTCAGTATTTGTGTTGTTTACATGAAGACATCCTCAATTTCCTCTTGACATACGATAGGTATATTAGAAAGCTTATTATAGAAAAGCAAAATACAGACACTTCATTTTCATTTGATATAATTAGATATCACCTTCATAATAGTGGCGGCTCGTGGTAAAAAAATTTTGGTATTCTACAATGTTTAAAGAAAAACGTGTATGCGTTTTGTGGTCTATTCCAAATTTCGATTCAAATCATCTATGCATTGTTGGAAAGGTTGTCACACAGGAAAAATAAGAATCACCAAGCATTATGTTACATTTTTACCTAGACCTTCACTTCATTTTTATTGTATAAAGAAAACTAACAATGCTTCCATGATCCATGAGCTTCCAACTTCGAAGTGACCAAAAAGTGAGACCATGTAATACCTTTTTATTTGTTACAATCACAAATCCCATCATTTTTAGTATAAATTTCTTGAGTAATTTTATTTTTTGTAGCATTTTTTCCTAACTAACTTTTTCTATAATAGTATTTGGTAATAGCCTACAGTATTACACAAAACCTCTTGGTATTTATTACGTAAGAAGCAACTAACATACTGCACACACACGCAGAGCACGTTAGTTAGAGTTGGTTAGCTAGAGCAGATTAATAATAATAGTACAGCAGCGTGAAGGGTCTTACTCAGTAGAAGCTCCTTTAATTATTATAACTACAATTATTATTGTCTACAATAACCCTTATATATAAAATTCAGCACAATGCATGCTTTTACAATAAGCACTTGGATAACTAACTCAAAAGGCTTTGTCCTCTTCAGTCTCCTCTCTAGATTCGTGTTCGAGGAGTGGGATTGCCTCGATGTTCACACGCATCGAGAGACGCTGTTCGTATCTGTTAGCGAATTTAGTGGATACCTGCCTTACTGTATCTATCTCCAGGTCCAGATGAAGACCGCTATTTAGAAAATACCAGGCTGCATCAACGATGCTCCTTATCACTTTATTTTTAATTATTTGGGTATTGCTTTCGCTGGCACATCCCCATTGTTGAATCTCATACAGGTTTCAGGATTTGTTCATATACAAGTAGTTTATTATAAATTGACAGAGTGGATTGTCTTCCCAACAACCAATACATTTTCTTCTATTTCATACCTAGTTCTTCACGTTTTTATTTTATGTGAGGTTTCCAGCATCTTGTGCTAGCCCCATATTTTGCAGATGATCTATTTGAAGGTTTCTCGTGTAACAAATAAATTATTTGTAACAAAACTTCCAAAAATAAAGAACAAAGTGATACAATTCACAATGTCAGAATATCCTTCCGAAATTAATTTTTGTGGTAATTGTCACAGCAAATTAAACAGAGTATTATATAATATTACCGCGATATCGAGTACGCACTTTTTGTTTTGTACCCTACTACTTCAATCATTTCATGGAGTGTTATTGAACTTTGTTTGTTACGATCCAATGAACCAGGAACTGGAAGTATACGGTTGGTCTTTTTGTGAACATTTTTTGTAATATTTTCTTTTTGTTTTGTCCAATTTTATCTAATTGAAGTGCAAGGCTCAGATTGCGGTTGCAGAAAATGTTTATTTTATAATTGAAATAGGAGACAAAAAATTTCTCGATTAGTGTTCGAAGCAATACAATACCGGTGATTGAATTTCATAATAGCAACGGATAGAATACTATACTTCCAATATTGTTTAATAATGTGTAAAGTGTATTTCAAACTGATGTTATTACAAGAGATGAAAGTTATTGAAATAATCTATGTGGTTCGATGTTCCATATCGCATTCTAATCAATATATTTTTTCTATTATTATAATCAAACAATTTTATATTTTATTGTATATTATTATTATGAATTATAAAAGTTCTGTATTACATGATAGATGCCATAAGCGTTAACAACCTTCTTTTTTACCTAAGCCATATTTCCTAAGCACTACATGCAAACTTCTAGGAAAAATATATACGAGGGTTTCTAGTTAATTTTTGAGTTAGACAAATAAAAACAAACATTTATAATTTGATATGGCTCTATCGTTTTACAAAATGCTGTACATCTTAGAAAATACACTCCGTTGGAACCAATTGTCGAAGCATTTTTTCTATTCCGATTGAGGTACCTCCTAGACATGTGATTTGAGCGCATTTGAACTACTTCTTCAAGTGTAGAACAACGTTGACCTCGCGATATATTTTTGATCTGCGAAAATAAGAATGAATTATTTGATACCAAACAAGGACTGTACCCATCGATTCGTTGTTTTGACTGTACAAAAACTTATGTGTAAGATCTCGCTTTGTCGTAAGGGAGAATTATTCGTGTTGTACAATTAATTTCCTTGATTTTTCCAAACACTTCTAACAAACAAATACTGATGTACCATTCATAATTGACCGTTCTACGTTGTTCTAATGGAACCTTGGCGATCTCTCGTTTTCCCGTTAGTGCTTCGTGCGCCAACAATTGTTTTGGATTTGGCTCGGCTTGAAAGATACCGTAGATTGTTATTTAGTTTCTCATAGATTTCTTTTGAAGCACCTCGATTGATATCTTTTTATCATTTTTTTGCACCAATAAACACAAGCTTTTTTTTTAAGCGATTGTCAAATTATGTGTTATCCAACGCGAGCAAATATGTTTGTCAGCTAAATTTTCATGCAATATTTATTCTCATGAATGAATGAATTCAGAAAACCTGCGAGCATGGTGGCTCTAGATGTTGCTTCATATTGATTCAATTCATGCCGAAAATCATAGAAAGTCATCGCATTTAATTATAATAATGTTTCATGTATCTGTAAACGACTCAAATAGCACTCGTATGATATCACATTCTTAGGTTAGTATGTTCGCCATTAAAAACGTCAAACTTTATTATGGCAATGCCAGAGTTGCCATAGTTAAATAGCAACTTGAGTAACCAAAGACTATTATGGTTCCAGGAAAAGCACCAAATTATTTCCATTTTTGGCGTAATTGGTCAACTCGATATAATTCTGCTTACCATCAATCCAACGTTTCATCAGGATTTGACAGTTAACAGCTGAGACAGCTGTTTCGAGTAACTGTAACTTTAATTAAAATGTCTACTCATCCATTGAATACTTTTCATTTCCCAGGCGCTCCAAGAATATTTGCTAAGAGTAAACTTTTTGTCTCTCAGTTATATAGTAATGAGGTTTCTTAGAACTCTATTAAGAACTCTCCGGTCTCTGTCCTATTCGTATTAAAAGCTGTCGACTTAAATATTCGTCGCTATGTGGAATTCCTACCAACTAAAGCAAAATATTGAAGATCTTATTAAAAAAAAATGATAAGTTAGCTTAGACTTATTAAATTCAGTAGACATAGTGCATAAAATGTGTCACTTATCATCTTCAAAATTTCCTCTTGATGTCCTATCAATTCCTGCAAAATTCTTGATATGAATTTGGGTTTACGTCATTCACACTTGAAATAACACATAAAGATATTAAAGGGATCAGCTTGAAATAATCCGATATTATTAAAACTATTCTTCATTGAACTATCGATGAGGAAATTATTTATAGTGCTAAATAGCTCCTGATAGTATATATCTGTTATCTAACTCATTTCTTGGTGTTTCTCGCTCCAGCACTACACATAATCTTTACTGTGAAACTAAAAAACCACCAATTAATACTATGACGCTTCTTTATTACGTAGCCCATGTTATCTACATGATTCTATTGGTAGCTAATTTTTATGCCAGAGAGTTTTATGGTATAACCCAAAAATCTTTTTCTAAGATAATTGATCCTTTATAATATGTAGCCAAGTTATACTAAATCTTACTATCATCCCTCAATCTTTCTTGTACAAGTATCTCCTAATATTTATCAATTCTCTTAGTATTTAAAATAAATACGAACCCTCCATGCGCTTACAACGAGAGAGTTTCTGAAAATATTATAATGAAATTCGTTCGATTTAGTTCTTCGAACGAATGCGCTTTCACTACTAAACAAAAGGGCTTAAGTACTACTTAGTTAAATTTTCCATCATTATCCTAAACTACCTTTCTTATTGTCACTTCGATTACTATCCAACTTAGATAAGACATGAAATCGTTATTTAGTCTTGACTCTCTAATCTTGGCAAACTTATTGAATCATCAAGAATACAGCTCACCGTGAAATTCTTTTCATCTTTGGTCAATAACTACTTAACGAATTGTCAATAAATATTGCTAAAAAACTTTGAATTAACTATACAAGATTCACTGCCATTTCTGCAGCATTTGTGATATTGTTAAACACATAAAAATTCATTGTCAACTATTAAATGTTGACAGGCAAAAAATTCGCAAGAAGCTTACGAATTTTCATTTTTTCCAATCAATTAACTGAAGATTCACAATTAATAATAGTACATAAATAAATGAGCAAGTAATAGTAAAACAATACAATATTATACTAAAAAGTGTAGAACAACTTGTGATTGCTGTACTCGTAATATTCTTAACATTTTGTATAGTGCAGATTTTCTTGTTAATTACTTCCTCAGATTTTCTTCCTTGTTATTTATGTTATCGTCGATGTAAGCTTCGGCAACTACAGTTGATTCCAATTGTTTCATAGCTGTGATGTCACCACCTCCGTTTACACAAACTTTTGCCAATGATCGACAAAATACTAACTCATATAAAATTGTAAATTTTAGATCTTTCGCTTCTAGAAACATTGAAGATTTGTTTACCCATATCAATGCTATCTTTTGTACGGTGCATTCACCATTTTGGTTACTTGAAAATAAACATTAATGTGGGATTAGGTGGTCGCAGTGAAAGATATTTTTCATCAATGCCGTAAAATTCACCCGAATGATTGATGATATACAAACATATTCTATTACTACACTGAGTCGATGGTAAAAACCGAACCCTAATTAAGAATAAAAATACATTAAAAATACAGCAAACACAGAGCAAACTTCCATAGTTGATTTCTCATTTTGTTACAAGTAAATGCATGTCTGGAAATAAAAATACATTGTTTTATTAATGATGGCAGCTCACACAAGAGATACAGAGAGTGTCTCATAAATAATGTAGGTATTTATATGTGAACACTTCTACGCCTTAATAAAAAATGTTAAGACTAGTCTCTGATTCTATGAAAAGTTTAATTTACAACTGCTTTGCATCCTTTTAATCATAAGATTGAGACATTATTGGAAACAAATGTTTAAAGCAACCGTGTCATCAAGAAAAAATGTGAAATCGAAGGGAGACTGAGCGAATGGCAAAAATTATTTTGTTGAAAATAAATACAACAAAAACCTTTTTTTAATACCAGGTAGATTCTACAGCATAAACCAAGAGTTGGTAGTTGCTTTTAAGTACTTCCAATAGATTATTGAATTAATTGGACTCTATTAATTCATACTTTTTCTATATAAAATTAAAAATTATCCTATACCATAATATTTGACACACACTGTAAAGATACTCATCTTATATGAAGGACATATTATTTATTCATCTTGGACGATTTATTTATAAGAGTAAGAGATGTAGAAAGTTGAAATTTATTAGCAAGTGTCTCGAACATGGAGACAATGTATGGAAATCGACAAACCAATTCACCTGTACCTACATTTTATATGTTAATTTTATTTGACATTTTTTCTCTGCAAATTGCACAGACAAACATGGAAAAATATAAAATTAAAAAATCCAACGGTAATCTTTAAACAAGGAATGTGGGTTAAAGAGTTGAAAATCTGGGTCTCAACTTGAAATCTCGCATCACGGACAATCCTGATACATACACAACGTTATTAAAACAAGTTACCATCAACCTGTTATTCGGTGTTTCAAAAAATGATGACATTATAATAAGTACCGGCTTTTAATTTACGGTACTTCTGTTTTGAAAGGTATACATACTCTTATAAAATTAACCTTCAACAGGTATCACAAAAGTAATACGACACAAGACATTTAATAAAATAATTGCAGCTAATGTGAAAATTTTTAAAAAGTTATTGAACCCTAACTTTCTTATTATTATTCAGCAATCAATATGTTTGAATAATTGATGTTTGTATTTGTCTAAAAATACAATCAAATACAACTAAACCGAAACTTAGTCCTCCAATCCTCCAATTGTTTACCTTCACTAAAAAATGAAAAGAAAATCTAGAAAAGAGAAAAAATAATTGAATTGACTCTCTTGAACTAAGGTCATATTGATAACTTTAAGTAGTTAAATCAAATGTTTAACGTGACGAAGATAATTACCGATATGTTTATTACCATCAGCCAATATCATCCCATAAATCTATATAGTAGTAAGAAGAGAATTAACTATCGAAAAGTCTTCTTGGACCATTTAATTCCTCGAAGGAGGCTGAGGATGCTTAATCGGTTTCAGGAAAATGGAACTAGATGCCCTGGTATCAACGACCTGTTCAAGAAACTCAAATACTAGGAATCAATTACAAAAAGACACAATCTGCAACCAGAAGCTAATTGGGGGCATCATTCGCGTCATTTCGCGGATGCTCATTCGAATCCAAGAAACTGGAACTAGAGGTACAATTTTGGTGTGAGATACTGAGATTGTTATATTGGATAGAAATATATCATGAGAGGTATATAGATACTAAATGATGGCCAAGATACTGCAAAGGGTCATGCCTCCAGTTTATTTTTACCGATGATAATGTTTCAGAAGAAAAAGGAAATCAGTGTTTTCTTCATTGCTAGGAATCAGTGACAAAAAGCCACAATCCGCGACCAGAAACTATTTAGGAGCATAGAAATACCATAATACCATTAAATATTTTTAGCTATAACTTTTGGAATCGATTCTAATCAATCATTTATCTCAAAAATCATTTCTATCCATGTTATATATTTAAAATCATTTCAAGTTTGTAAAAAAGAAGTTGTTATTAAATACCTAGAGATGTGAGTTATATAGTAGAAGAGAATTTTTCATTTATACTGATATAATATCGATATTATAATATATATTATAAAAATATGGAATGTATAAATTGGTTTGAGGTATTTTTTGTAGTACTTGGTTGCATTGTTACTGTTCAAAATTTCATATTATTTTATAAATGATTTGATAATAGTTGATACAATATTTTTGTGTGTTTCTAAAATCAATGAATCTGAGTTCATTGATCGAAATTGCTCTGGGGTTGATGTGCTTGGATAGTAAATTTAGGGATTGTAACTTCGAATCCATCATAAAAATATCTCAAAAAAAACAAGGAAAAGTCAAATTGTATCAATTATGATAATTAATTTGAATTTAACACAATAAAATCAATTTTGGTATCCGTCCAAAGCAAAACCTTGTCAAATTAAAATGATAATTTCATTAAAATCCCTGGTATATAGTGTTTCATATTCACGACCCAAGAACATATAACCTGGACCGATACGAATATATTATATCGATCGAATCGATCAGTACTTGCAGGCCCTACTTTATAAATAAATACATGGTTACATGGTCGTTATAGAGATTTGATGTACGACCCGGTCTTCACGGTACTATCGAGATGATATTCGTATTGGTGGTACTCGATTCGATTTATGGGCGAGGCCATGAAGATTATGGGCACAGGTGACCGCTGCCGGCTGTGGGTCGATTTTGGAATGCGGAAGAAACGAAGATATCACCTTCCTATTTTTTTAATCTTCTTTTCGGTACCTAGTGACAAGTGGTAATCGAAATTGGGTAACAGGTAGATGAGATGAACAAAATTGATGTTGATTAGGTATTAAAGATTCATATTTTCGAATACTATGTCCTCACAAATATATCAAATTTCAAACGGAAATGTTGCGATGTGGGAAAACAACTGAATATAACAATACGTCTGGACGAAGCTGTTTCCAGTACTATACCTCATATTTTCATGTGTTGAGACATGGGGTGAAAACTTCCTCTTCCGGTTTGTCAGTGTGCTACCATAACCGTGCAGTTTGTCGTAAATTATAGATATTGACAAATATGTTAATGTTAACAAATTTTCTTCAAGAAAGAGTTGAAATCTGCTTATAGTGATAATTCCCACTTGCATGAGATGTTACAATCATTTGCAAAGGTAAAAATTCAAGACCTATAAAATGGAATGTATTCATAAACAACCAGTTTTCCGTGAGAAACTGTAATAATAATAGAAAATGTTAAGGAAGATAAAGAAGTATGATCTGCTCTGTTTTTGAACTTAGTCCAGGTATTTGATGAGATTTAGTACAAGGGGCTAATAAATGAAATAAATTCTCACAAAACAATATGTATATATAATAAGAATATATAATAGGAAACTGAAATCTAAGAACTCAAACAAGTAAAGGCATATACATATGATTTACCGAAAATTAATTATATAAAAATTATTATACTTGCATACTTGCAAAAGAATCTGCATAAATGTTTCGAATAACCATCACAAAACTTAAATTCTATACAGATATCTAATAATAATCAAAACTAACCAATCGCAATTAATGAAATTAAAGTGCCACATGGAAACAGTAAACTAACTAGAAATGAATCTAGATGCTAAATTGAAAAAATCTTGTGAAAAAACAAATAGTAAACTTCTCGTATACAAGCAGTTTCTAGAATCCATTAGTATATATGGGCTACAAATTAGGATCTGTGAAGTCGAACCAATATACTATATTACAATAAATGAGGAGATGTGACCTAAGCCATGAAGATAGGCTATATAATCATATTAACATAAAGATGATCTGAAGAGACGACCAAAGAAGACAACATCTTGAGGCCTTGTGTGCGTGTTAAGTAGAAATGTCACAAGGAGAACCCAATAATCAGTGAAATTTTATAGTTAATAACAAGTGGCATCGTAACTTAATGTGTTCGGTCTATTTCGATCAGGTGTAATACATTGTTCTGTGAAAAAACTGCTTGCTCATTGTAGATGAGAAAATATTAATAAATAAAGAAAATATAGTAACTGAAGGATCTGAGATACATGAGTTCTGTCTCAGTGAATTTGGTTCAGAATCCCCAACATGATATTTGTGAATTTATTTCAATTTTTAGTGAAATAGTTTGGCTTATTGACAAATAACCAAACCGTCGAGGCTATTTTGTTGGTTATGCTATTGCACTGGATTGAAAGAGGGGATAAGCCCTATGTAATACCGTGACCTTCGGTGTTGTTACAGAAGTTTCAGTCTCCAAGTTGCCTTCAAGAACACCTTATTGCACAAGGAAAAAGTAGGTGTATTTTGTTACTTTTTGATTTATCACTCTCTATTGAATTAAATATAGAAAATATCTAAAGGTAACAAGTCAAAAAGTTACGTTATTACATGTAGATTAGTTGATTGAATGTACACAAAGAGTTGAGTTTTTTTATGTTGGCTCGTTATTGCACGTAGAAAAGTTAATGGAATAGGCTGAAACCGAAAGATTTTTAGAGTTGTCAACTAATTGCTTGTGGAAAAACCACTGCGAAACATGCACCGTGTACAATCTGGCAGACGAAGAAAAGAAAGAAGAACTGAAAAGTGAATATAACTTGCATTTGAAAGAGAAAGAATTAGCACGACTAGAGAAAAATTGGGACAAAGAATTCTCAAACGATAACGTAATTGTCTGTTGCTATGACTTACAAGCAGCTTTTCCTACGCCTCAAGGTGAGGCATCTGTATTCTACTACAAGAGTAACTTGTTATCGTACATTTTATCCATTTACAATATAAAAAATTAAGAAGCAATTAACTGCATATGACATGAAGGTGATGCAAATAGAGACGCTAACGAGATAGCTACTTACGTATATAAATTTATTGAACAAAATGCTACTTCAACTGATAAAAGAGTAAAATTCATCTTCTTTTCTAACAACTGCAGCGATCAACAAAAGAACAAGTACATTTTTGTGATGTACATGTTGTGTTTAAGAATATTCAAAAACATTGACTCCATTTCTCATAAGTTTCTTGTCACTGGTCATACGCAAAATGAAGGCGATTGTGTATATTCTTCATTTTAAAAACCTGACCAGCTTTTTCAGGAACAACTTTGATGTAGATTATTTCAAAAGAAAATTTTCTGAAATAAAATCCTTCATGATTACTAACGAAAATCCTTTCCAGTACTATTACCCAACTTCTTTTGATATCGAACTTGGGATCTTGGACATTTTTTCGGACTCATCTTCTAGCATCCTCCATCAAGCTACGCCTCAACCAGCTCAAGTCCGGAGAACCACAAGGAAAAGAAAATCATGTACGAATGACACAGTGGAAGACGAAGGATAAATGACTTGATAAATGGGATTGTGAAAAAGCTTTCTAACTGGTATTTCCCAAAAAAAAAGAATGACTTATTGACTTTAATAAACAGTGGAGTTGTCCCTGTAACATATAGACAATTTTACGAAAATCTACCAATCCAAAAGCTTAATAAGAAGAAAAGTATCAATCGAAGAAGACTGATTTCATAATTATGTATATTATACATTTTGTTTTAGAGCAAAGTACCTGCTGCGGCAATCCTCAAATCAATGTTTGAGCTAATGAAAGACTGAATTCGTGTTATGTTCCTAACATTAACTATTTGACCTTTAAGTTCTTTTCAAAATAAAATATGAATTCTAATATTACTTTTAAAAAGTTTATATACTATAAAAGTTTAAAAATTCGATATTTGTTATTTATTTTTCCCATTTTTTACAATTTTTATCATATAGGAGTAGGTGTAATATGTATTGTTACTGAATGTATTATTCAAAAAGTTTATAATGCTGAAAAAGTAATAAAAAATATAAAACTGACATTAGAATTTGAACCATACTTTCAGTGAAGACTGTGACAACTAAAAAATTTTTTTTGATTTGTTGAAAACCATTTTTGATAAAAAAAATGTGAGATATTTCTCAATTCAAATATGGCTTTCAGCTAAGATATCGGTTGAATAAGTGGAGAAAAAATCTTTCAGAAATACTAAATATTCATCGTAGAAGAACTGAAACAGTTTAAAGTCGATTTTCTCGAAACGACCTTGTTTGAGTTTTCACAGTATTATTTTGAGTGATGAAATTATATTTGAAGTATGCGTTGGTGATAGTGTGAGTAATTTCATAAGAACTAAACAAGAAGTGTTTCTGAATGACAGTTATAAAAATGAAATAAGGTTTGGGGCTCATGTTCTGATTTGGGGATTCATGTCAGGTACTGGAGCAGGAAACTCACACTTCGTGAAATGTATCATGATAAGTTCCTAAATGTGCTTCAAGATTACTTACCACCTTAAATTTGGGACATGTGTTAAAATAATATTTTCTAGCAAGACATCAAAAAATATTTCAGTTTTGAAATGCACATGTAATAGTACAAATTTCTTGCCGCAAGGGTTGTTCCAGAATTGCGAGACTGCCTCTAAGCAATTTTAAACAATTTTACACTAAACTATTACCAGATTTTACGAGAAAATATACCAATGCGGATATAGGAAGCATTTACAAAAGTGATTTTTAAAAACTTGATAAAATGGATGTATCATATGTTATCAGAAATATATGACATTTTCCATCCGATTTCGGTCAAAAATTGAATTTTCTTAAAAATCATAACATTCATAGTTGCTCCTGAGAGCTCGTAAGAATATGGTGTTAACGGTAAAAATCATAGATACAAATGGTTATGTATTTTGTGATAGCAGATGAAAGAATTTGGATAGTTTAAAAAACTACAATGAAACATTACATGTGTACAATCACCATTACATTTCTTTCATGTCCTCATAAATTCCAAACTAATAAAAACAGAGAATTGCGCCTTCCACCATAATATTAATAATAAGAAATCATTAAATTGAAAACTTGGATTAATTTATATTTGAAAGCCTATATACTTTTGCCTCAATGTTCAGATTATTTTGGAGCTTGTCACTAATTGGTATGTTGTAAACCATCATTATATAAACCAGTTTCATTCAAATTTCACTTAGATGTTCTAGAAAAAATTTATGTACGTTAATTTAATTCCAATTCATTATACAAATAGATTAATTTGCCTGTGTTTATTAAAGTCAAGTGACGGCGGAACTAATTGATCTAGTAAGTGAATGGACGAACAATGTGACAGATTGCTTAATTTTTTTTTTTTTGATATTTTGATTGATCTGTTGAATGCTAACACACTTGACGAAGGAACATACAGAGCTTTTTACGGGTAATCAACCTTTATAAATAAATCCAGAAGCGTCACTTTTATGAAAAAAAAAGAGGGATAGGTCAAAATAATGGTACATAAAATTAAATTCAAAACTATACTTTATCAAATCAATTATACAGATACTTTGAGTTAACACCGAAAACAGTTCAATATCAAACAAATTGGAATAGAAATGATAAATTATTCTAAAAATTCACTCCCATTTGTTTCCATACCAGGACACAAAGTTTCAAAAAGCTTTTCACATATTATGTTATTGTCTATTTTTCGATATTCCTAAATAATTCACTGACATAAATCTTCCAACGATGCAGCTGAGTAAATTAAATCCATATATCCACATAAAATAAGTCTTGGGTAGAGTTGAATCGACTGAAAGACCAAGAAATATTCCTTTATGAAACTATCGAATATTGAGATCGTAAGTGGAGGTGCAGTAATTCTTGTTACATGTTATCATCAATTCTTTCACCTTTAGGATAATCATTGAGAGTGAGTTAAATTATTCACGAAAAATATGGGACAGCTAGAATTCTACGAATGCGCTCAATTTTTGTTTGGTTCAAATCTGAAGTACCCTCATTACTCTATCTACAATTGTGTCTGTTGACTACAAAAGTCAGTCAGAATTAACGTCGGAAAAGCAGATATTGTACTATACGAGTATATCTAAATTTGGATTCAGAGTTGATCGAAATCATCTTAATGTAATGATATCATTCATGTTTGTATGAAATAAAATATATATAAGGTTGGCAGCTAAGTACCTTCGCTTTTTACTGATAGAGAGCTTTATTTTTTGAATAACTTATGTTAGTGCTGTACATTGCCGTTTGTTACGTGATACTGGCCACATTGACATAACTTTGGAAGTAATCCATGATTTTTAGAAGTTTATCGTGCTGATTGCTTTACGTGTCAGAATTGGTATAAGAAATTACGTTGTGGAAATTTTTCCCTCGATGTTCTGATCGGCGTAGTGAACTTGATGATGACCAAATCAAAGTCATAACTGGAGAGGATCATCATATAACTCGTTCGAGGCTACAATTATCGCACACAACAATTGAAAAGCACTTCAATGTCTTGGGATAGTTAAGTACTTCGCGAATTGAAAGAAATTCATTTAACACAAAGAATCAACATTTGCGGTATGCACCTTAAATGAAAAGTCACCGACCCTTTCTTGAAAAAAATCTTCACTAGGAAAAATGGACCCTATAGAGTAACATGGTTCGGAAACGATCATGAAGCAAACGATGAGCCAGCACAAACCCCTTAGAAAGTTGAAAAAAAAAGTCCATGCTGTCAGTTTGGTGGGACTACAAAGGTGTTTTCTGAGCTGCTTTCAAGAAACCAAACGATAAATTCTGATGTATACTGTCAACAATTAATGGAACTGGATGAAGCAATCAAAGATAAACGGCCAGAATGCTCAAATCGGAAAGGTTTACTGCTCCACCATGATAAAACAAGGCCTCACACATCTTTGGCAACTCGTGGAAAACTATTGGAGCTTGACTGGGAAGTGACGCCACATCCCTCTTATAGCACTGATCTGGCACCATCTTATTACCATATATTCCGAAGTTTGCAGAATTCGTCGAATGGATTTTGCTGGTAAGGACCAGAAATTTCATGAGCGCGGAATCATGAAGCTGAAAGAATTGATTAAAAATTTTTCTTTGTTTAAAAAAAGTGTTTTATTTTATATTTCCGGAATTACTTTGTCGTCAATATATTTATAATACTACAGGCCTTCAAGATCCATCTTCTTTTCTCATCAATCTCTAGGTGATTTCACAATTCTTCTCCACAACTTTGCAATCCAATTCGGTCTACCTGTCTAACATCTTCTACCACTACATTTAAGCATTTTTTCTGGACCTTTGTCCTCTCCTTCTACTGATTTCCCTTCCTCAATGACACTTTTTGAAATCTATTTTCCGGTCTTTGGTACGCCCCAACCATCTCACTCTATGAGCTTGTACGTACCATGTTAATTAAGGGTATCTATAAATATCCTTCATTTCTTGTTTGGTTCTCCTCCAAAGTGTTCCAATTGTTTTATTGCTCCAAAAAATTTCTTTGACATATTTCTTTTTCCATAAAACGAGTTTTGTTTCTTCTGCCTTCATTGATGTTTCACTTCCGTATGTAACTGTTTATCGTATTATTGTTATACTCTATATATACTCTAATTTTTACTGCTCTAGATAAAATTTTTTCAGCCTTTTCTAATTTAGAGAATGCTCTTTCCATTTCCATTTTTGTTCTGGTTATTAAAGCTAAATCGTATTGCACATGCAACTGTTATGGTTAGGTGATAACTAAGTTTTATTGTTTGTATTTTGCTACCAAAACATAAATAATATAATAAAACACCCACCACTATGGCGATTTGATTATCTTCTTTTGGAATGAATAGCGATCAACGACTAGCTGGTGCTATAACGGATTTATTACTTTTCTTATTCAACAATGTCTATAAAACTTACTCAATAACAATTTTTCGTTCACCATGCTTTAGTCTTGATTGAAATATTAATAACGTCATCTAGTATAGTAACCAAATATGTAATTCATGAGTTCAAATTGAAAAAATTTGAGTGTAAGGGCAAGTAATGGAACGATCTGAATTATTCATAATGATCTAGTGATATTTGAAAAAGTAGTTGTCATTTATTTCATATTCACTGCTATATTTAATATTTGACTAATAAAAGTTTCCAAATTCAAAGTGTTGTTTCAAAGTACAACTATGTAAACTATGGATTTCGCTTCTTTTAATATGTAACCGTCACTATAGGTGATTCTAAATTAGTACCAACACGAATAGCAACTATTTCAATAGCTGAAATCGCTGTATCTAATTCTCACATGTCGTTTTACCCTTTTTCGATTAATAGCGCTCTTCCATCCTTCTAATCTCATCTATTGTAATACGTAGCAAAAGCTTCACATCTTCAATTCTAACTTCCACGTATTTATTTGTCTTTGTCCACATGAGTTCTATAGTGTACCGCTCACAACAATTCCATTCACGACGTCCTGATTGTAACTGGCTGGATGTGGTTTCACACACTTTCACACACACATTATTTTTACTTGCGTAGCTACTGTTGCGTTTTAGCTTTGGGATTGTTTGAAGTGGAAATACGGCCGCTCCAACGACTACTATGCAACTTTAACCATATGTAACAAATTCCAATTCGGAGTTGCGTCTTATATACTCATGATTCACACCATTTTTTTTTAGCTTGTTGTTGGCAAACCTATCGATAAACCTTCAATAATAACGTCTTATGACATTGAGAAAGTAGAAATGGTAAAATGAATGAGGTTTTCTACCCTCAAATCAGAGATCATTCAAATTCAACTGAAGTTTATGAAGAGGTCATCTGAAAAAATGATTCCAGAAAGTTATATTCGATTGTTATTCAGTTAAAATGAAATTCACAATTTTAACTAATGTATTTGTTCTGAAATAAATTGAAAAAGGCTTAGAAGAGTAATCATATTTAATTATCAAAATACCTAGTGTTTCCATCAGCTGGTTAAATTGTTTCTTCAAAGTATCGAATAGAAATTCTAGAAAAAGTATCTGAGCTGATCAACAACTCACACAATAGGTGAGGCTCTAAGAAGAATACTTTCAAAATTGGTCGTTAGAAAAGATACTCACTTAGAGCGTTACTTATAAATACAATTGAATTCGGTTAATAATTAACTCGATTACTTAATCACACCAAAATTGAATTATAGTAATGGAAACACCAAGACAAAAGGTCTGTTTACAAATAAACTCCAAATCCCCACTAACCGGGGTACAAAATATAAATATTTGCTACAAGAAAAATTTTTTACTAAAAATATTAAAATAGCATTTAATCGTTAACAAAGTGATACGTATCCCTCGTTGTTTGATATGAAATTGTTGATTGATAATGTAGTTAACTTATTTTTAGTTCATTATAGTTAATCAAATAAACAACAATGTAATCAATTCGTTACATCTAATGCTTAAATAACCAGAAAATATAAATCAGACACTCTTCATTATGCACTCTATATTTTATTGATTGATTAATTTTGGTAATTAAATATAAACTGTAAGTTTCAGAAAGAGATATAACTAGGAGATATTTTTGTCTAATTATTTCCTAATTACATTTGCTCTAGATTATATCATGACACTTCTAACAGTAAATTTTGTTGAATTATAAGCTAATGAATGAAAATTTACAAGTATACGCAACATGAGTTGTTTTGATGATGTCACGAATCAGAATATAACCAAAAATAGAGAAAAATCGATTCTATACTTCACAAAAAACATCGAAGTTTTCGGTATTTAATTTATCTTACCTAAAAAATTTTCTTATCAAGAAACCAATTATTGAATTTATTGGATTATCGGGTTCTAAAATGGTAGAAGCTAGTTTGAGATTGAAGCACTATCATTATCCCAAAAATTAAAATATTTTCATGATAATGATAAATATTTTTAACGTTTTCGCACCTATAAAAATAGCACTAGGCTTTCCTCGTCAATAATTTGAAACAGTCCTTATACTTAAATATACATAAATATTTCATATTCTGCAGCCCGTATGAGCCCTTACAGGAACTACGGGATTCAGTTCAATTATGAGTTTTGACGTTATTTTTTTGTGTATCCACCACGAATCAAATTTATTAAAATGAAGCATCTTCCACGTATTCGTTAGAAGATAAAAACATAACGTGAAAAACTAGCATGGAAGATTAAGGAAAAATTAATATACACAAATAATATATTTTAGTTAATATGTATTGAAAGAAACGAATAATAAGAATATTGATGAGAAAAGACGCATTTCAAATATAATTATCAATTGAATTCGTTTTTTCGACACATTCAAATAAGCTGGTTAGACCTCACAAACTGAGGCAGTGATAATCAGAGGGATTTTTCAATAACTCATAAACTTTGATCATAAATAGATAGGGAACTAAAATAACTAACATTCTTATAAATCAACATCTAAAGAACATCTAAAGATATACAAAGTGACCTTGAAAGCACGCTGAGCTCTAGCATGAAGAAGTCGCCGTTACCGGTGCAATTGCAGATGTACGCAACAGTTTATAGCTCGTTATTGTTTTGCACTTGATCACTAATGGAAAACTATTGGAGCTTTGTAAATCCAGTCGATCGTTATGCAAATATAATAGCCGATAGAATTTTGAAAAAAATGGATCTCCTAATTATTAAAAGAGCTCAATTGATCAAAGTTATGACGGTCCTTCAGTCAAAAGTGGCTCTCACCAAATTAATTTGATAATATCTACAGCATCAACATTTAACAAATCTGTGAGAATTTTTCCCGTACACTGATATAAGAGTAAAAAACTCAAATATTAGATGAAATAGTCCACAAGAGATTACCACGATCGTCACAGAATAAGTAAAATTGCCACTCAAGAGAAGTTAACACTGTTTACGAATACAGAAAAAACTTATATATAGAGACATTAAGTTTCTCATTGGTCATTTTATCTTTATGATAATAGTTATTTAGTTTTATTATTATCTAATTTCAGTTCAATTTAACGCTCGTATTTGATATTTTGTAAGTTTGAGACTGCACGCTTACGTAAATTATAGCATTGTTGTCATTTTTTTTACAAATTTGCAAAGTTTTGAATCTGACCGTTACAGATGTATAGATGGAACCAAAAAAAATCCGCCTTAAAAAAGAGCGCCCAACTATCGTTCTTATTGAATTGTATCAATCCTAAATGAAGTGATTTTCATGTGACATGTATCGTTGTGGAGTTAAATTAAGAATCATGAACTATTTTTTATTACCCACAGTCCGTGTGAACTAGACATTTTCCAGAGATGACACGAAATAGAATCGTTTTTAATCTTTTTTTAGCATCACCTTCTTCTAAACTAACGTGCCGCCACTGTATCTAAATCCATTTTACTTATATTTTAAATGAAATATATGAATACCAATAGTATGGACCACTGAAACTGCAGTTTTTTACATTGTTTTATGTGAATTTAATCAGTTTCACTTTAATGCTTACTCTCAGCGGAAGTAAAAGTACTTTTACCTCTTTTGCCAATAGCAGCAAGACGCCATTATGAAAATCAAATTTTTGGATTGACCAATGCACTTTCAAATGTTTTATGAGAAGCAAAATTTTGTATTCATTAATTCACATACCTTTTCTTTCTAAAAACACTTTTTTAATAAATGGATGAACTTCTTTCTACCTTTTTCAATAATAATTTTGTTATAAGAACTAACATTTTTTTTGTAATGTTATTTGCTGCTTTGAAAAAATTTTTCGATGCTAATTGGAATTTTTCCAATGAGAAAATCTTTTGTAATTTTAAAATTAAAAAAATTATAAGACTCTACCAGTAGCAATATCTGTGTAAAATACAGTTATTAGAACCGTCGAATGGTTTACACACAAAAGCATCTAACGAGATTTAATGTATTTCATCACAATAAATACCTTATTTCAATTATGATCAAATCAAATAATAAGAGTTTGTTTAACTATCAGTAAAATATTCTTTAATCCGTTTTTCAATCCACAAGTTTCATTTATATAACTGTATCTCGTTGCTCATGGTAACTAAGAACTTTTACTTCTGCTGAGAGCATCAGTAAAAGTGAGACTGGTCTATAATGAGGGTATTTATTTATTTTAATTTTTATACAAGTAAAAAAAACAATTTCGTCCATTATGGTGAACGCAGCTTCATACATTAGTGTGAGGGCGGTACACAAATTAAGAGGGGTGTACAATCTACAAACCATAATCTGCCATTTTAGTTTATACACTAGAGTCTCACTAATTAAAACTAATTCAGATCGAATTCTGTTCGTAGTAACGAAAATTCGTATCACGAATTTTGTCACACAATGCCATATCATTGCCCTTTTAAAGGGTATTTAGAGTTTGATGTATGAAATATTGGTCAGACGCTAAATAATCTTATTCAGCATCTTATATTATTTCAAATTTCTGATAGCTTAAACTGCAATTTAAAATATTTAGTTTAACAGAACTAAAAGCACACATTATGTGACATTAATTAGAAATGAGTTCGGAAGATCAGTGACCTTCGACTAGAGCAGAAGTTCCTAAACTTTTTATTCGTAAATTGTAATATCGTAAACCATTTTCAAAATTCCTACTACTAATCTTAGTTGATACAATCACACCATATCACCAACTCCTCAAAAAATCAGATCTGGCTATGGAAATTCAAGTACACTCCTGATGTAGAGCTTCCCGTGTATACACTAAATACAAAGCCGCATTCATCTTCAGTTTCCAACTATATATGACGAGTCAGTCAGTCAGTATGTGCCTTTATGAATAGTGTTTAGTATGGTTTTTGATATTCTATACTTGTCCCCGCTATTTGCTCATTATGAGCTTGATAAGACTTGACAAAGACGAAAATGCAACTCAGTTATGAAGAGAAATCTGTGTCGACAAAGAAACAATTTCCAATTTTGGAAAAAATTAAAAATAACTCGACCAATTTTGTACAACGACAAGTGAACAAATTATCGAAAAACATACCAAAATGAAAGTATCTTCTCACGAATATTTGGAAAAAGTACTATATTTATGGTTAACCCAAGATGAACAGAAAGGATTCCCTAACACTGATCCCCTGAGAAAAACGCGTTGCAATTTAACAAGACTTTGAATGGTGAATCGTTTATTAGATATTGGAGACCTTCACAAGGTCGAAGAAATTATCTGTTCCTACACGCCACAACTACTGTATATCGCGAATTAGACATAATTCAACTTTTAAGCATCACTTTACCAAAGTCACGAGAGGAGCGGATGATTCAAAATAAAAAAAAAAACAACAACTAACTGCATCAGCTTCCACTGATTATTATGAGAAAAATTTAACAAAAGCACGGTATTCTAAAAACGTGAAAGTTTTTCCTATTCTTCATCATAAACAAAATAAAACTTGGGCGGATCGTATCTTGTTCTACGATTGGTTGCTATGCTACATCATATCTAGATAAAACGAAACTTTTTGGTTGTCTTATCAAAGCTATTTTTCCAACCAAACGTCACTTCAATGTTTAAGTGAAAGGACCAAGTAACAAGATTAGAGAACAATACTTCTTTGTAGCCTGCTTGATAAGAATGAACAACTGACAACCTTGCATAAACTGAAGAGACAGAGATGAGGAAGGGAACGCGACTTTTGTTGTTCCTAGCTTTGCCGCAGCCAATCCCTTGTTTTGCGCTAGGTCGAGTAATACACCGATTCAACCCCAACGGATATCATGTAAGTTAATAAACTGAATTAATTTAATTTAATGATTTAACTTGAACAAATATCAAAAAACATGATTTCAAGAACAGGAACCCTCATTCTCGAAAACACATGTTCACTAAAATACCGGATAAAACTAAGTGAATGACTATTATTCGAAACAAAAGTCTCACTTCTAATAGAAAAATAAACTATTAAATGGATGAAATAACAATTTTTTTTAAACGGAAATATATTTTCTTTGATATGTATCACGTATCAAGTTCCGTATTTAAGTTAATTTGTGAGATTATTCAATATAACAAACACACAGTTAACTTTCTGGCGTAAAATTGCGTACAGAAGGTACATAATTAAGTACGTCATAACTCTGTGACATTTATTTCTGGAATTACTTTTTTCTTTATATCATAATGAGCAGCAAACACCAGAAGCGTAGCATATGTGGTTTCTACTTGGCTCCTGGGTAAAAATAAAGAATAAAAGAGTTGAAGTATTAATTAAACATTATTTTTTAAGTGAAAAACAAATGGAAGAAAGCAAGGAAAAGTAACGTAAATCTTATTCTGAAATTGCTATGATCCATTGATTCTCTGCTTTTAAGGTAGTCATATGAATACAAATGAGCTGAACGATCGTAATCCCAAATATGGTTTCACTAGAAAAAAGTATGTGCAAGGTGGATGCCACAAATGCATATTACTGATCAAAATCCTGTCACTATTAGAAATTCAATTAAATATTTAGATATCTGTAAATGTATCAATCTACTGAAATATATTTGAAAACCTTGAGGACCTTTAAATCGCGGATGGTATATGTCTATTAACAGTAAGTAAAAATATCATGCATGAGGAAGTTAACAGGCTACATAATAATGCAACACCAGTTAATCTAAATATGAACAGTAGAAAATCAAAGATATTACGAAAGAGCGAAACCGAAACAGGAACCGATATCCATTTAGAAGGACGAAAAATAGAACAATTCGAGCAATTTTTCTATTTACGAAGCTTAGAAGCATGGTAGAAGATACTGTAAATGTCATCGAAAGAAATCAAAACGCTTTTAAGTTTTCAATTTTGTTAGCATCCATTCGAATTTCCCCCGATGTGTCCTACTTTAAAGCATTCGGGGAGTATCCCGGAGGATGTAGTCGTTATTAATCTTGAAGGTCAGAAATACTATTACGAAATGCTACGAAGTCAGACCGAGGACAATGTTGATAGAAATCAAATTATATTAGTAAAATATATAAACAATTACGAAGTAGTTATTATATATTTAGAAATTTATTTATTTACTATTTTATTATATATATATATATATATAATAGTTATCCTCTATCAATTTTAGATATAAAATCACAAAGGAAAATATAGTTATATAATTATGTAGATAGATAATTCGCCTATACTGCAATTTGTATTCTAATAATATGCATATGTGTTATGAACTTGACCGTTACTTTTAAAGCGGGTCAAGTCTTTGATATAGTTTAAATGTGATGTGTGTGTAATCAAACCCAGTGATATTGAAGATATTTTCACCCTTCATTCCCGATTATATTAACTCTGTATTTACATTAATTATACGAAGAGACGTACAACATGCAGCGTTATCGTTCCCACGAAAGCATACACTAAATTTGTAGACCGGGTGTAGACATTGGGAGAGTATGGAACCATTAATGTTTTTCACAAGCTAAAAAAGCCTTAATTCAAACATGGTTAGTGTGGGATGCTCTGCACATATTATTAACAGTGCAGTGCTCTACGGATGTGCTTTACTGCCAGTAGACATGGCACTCAACTCATCTTGAAAATTTAAAATTTCTCATAATTTACACAGTACTCAGGCGATAAAAGACTAACCTCAAAAATTGTAAGACTAGATACTAAAATGATGTCAATACTTTTGAGATTTTTGCTTAAAATATGATTAGAGTTCTGGGCTCTGGAATTCAGACTTTCGACCGTCTTATCCTAATTGCTAAATTTTAAAGATACAAGCCCGATCCTCCAGAAGTATTTGAAAAAGCAAAACTAGGACTATTTCAGACCAATGTGAAATCTGTTCTGGTGTATGATATGTGTAATAATTGAATTGAAAGTTAATTGTAGACAACGATATTAAGAAGAACTAACAACTAAATGATATATTTTTGTTTCACTTCGCAATGTAAATGTTGAAAACGCAATTTTGGGTGATGAATTTTCCATTCAGTCACGATTGTGTCTATTTTATTACCAGATAAAGTTGTGAATATCTGTAATAGTTAAATTAGTATCTTGATTATTATATGATGTAGAAAATTGGTTAAAAAAACTGATGTTATTAGTTCCTTGTAAAATTCATGAAGCATAATTTATTTTTCTGTTGAGAGAATTTCTCACATACTATTTGGCAACAGCAGTCGATTTCCATCCTCTATGTTGTTTTAATTGAAGAGTGTCTCCACCTGAATCTCCTCCTCTGTTCAGAATGAATTAGATTTTGTAGGTTTGTACCCAATCGATTTTCGTTTCGGAAATGCTATTAATTTGGCATATTTACTCAAATCTACATTATTATTTATAATTAAGGTTGCTTTTAATTTAGAATAGCTGGACCATAGTGTAGAGGACTTGAATTTCTTAGACTGTTTTCCAAAATAATCTAATAGCAAGCGTTCTGTGAAGCTGTGAATATTATTCTGGTTTTGCCATTACATTGTCATATTTTTCTTTTCCATGCTTTCTTGAGGAATACATGTTTCAAACCCAGAATCTTCACTTTCTATATTAACAATAATAATATTAATAATAAATAATAATAATAATGAAAATAATAATAATAATAATAATATCCGTACCAATAACACCAACAAAAAACCCTGGTGGAAACGAACGTTCCATCGATATCATTAGGAGCGAGCTAGGACGAGTACAATAATTATGCAGAATTCTCTAAACGCTTGAGAAACCACATCAGAAAAATCTTCAAGAAAATAATACACACAACATCCAGAACATCAACAATATTTGCGTGAGTATATTGATCAACTTCAGCAGAAGCTGAAAGCTTAATCCAAACGTTTATTGAGATACATTTGATGATTTCACACTGAAAGAAATAACTGATATCGTCCAAAATACCAACAACTGAAAAGCACCGGGAGTTGATAATATCTAAAACTTCTGGTTTATGAAATTCTTGAGCGTATACAGGGAATTAACGAAGCAATTTTCTCACCTCCTACAGAGCCCAGAAGATATCCCAACAATATTAGTACTGAGTTCCACTCATTTGCTTCCAAAGAGCTCCCAGACGGATGACCCCACTCAGTACAGATTTCTCGACTTTATATGAGATACTAACAGCTTGTATCTCTATCAGAATTTATATACACTTCGAGGAAAATAACATCTTAGCAGAGCAATAGAAAGGTAGCAGAAGAAATCACCAAGGGAGCAAAGAATAACTTATTATGGACTCTGTGATACCTCATTTAATACCTATTTGTAGGGGAATATACCAGGGCGACTCCTTGAGAAGTTCTGCTTTGGAATCAATCCCCTACTATCTACTGCTCAATGATACAAAGAACAGATTCAACATTGAAGCTAACAGAGACACCAACTGTATTATCTTCTATTTTTCATGGACGATATCAAGCTATACGCAGCAAAAATACATCACTTTCTCAATATAACACTTTGATTCTACACCAATATACATATGGAGTTTAGACTGTCTAAGTGCAAGACTCTACATATCGAGCAAGGCATTGTCATGAACGGAAATGTGCAAACTCCCAATGGAGATATCGTACAGGCGATGGACAATGGAGATATCGTACAGGCGATGGACAATGGAGAAACCTATAAATACCTTGGATTCTAGCAGGCTAAGTTACTGGACCAAAAGCAGGAAAACGGATAAGTATTACTCACCCCTCAACCTCGCATCGCCAGAATCTGACTTAAATATAGTATTGGACACAGAAAAGCTGGAACAGTGGTCACGAAAGGCATTACATGGTAGACCTCAGCCAGCCGCATGTTGATCAAGTTATTAACATGAATAACTACAAGTAAAATATTATCAAGGATCCTAATACTCAATCTTAGAAATGCAGACAGCGCCAACAAACATCAGAGAAAATTAAACATAAAACACCTGTTTGTAGTGATACCTTTTGCTACATTGTATCCGGGTAAATAATACTGGCTCTAAACTGAGTAGCGCCTTTCGCATAATAATAATAAAAAGCCACTAGAAAATTAAGAAAAATCGAATTACGGATTAAACCAAATCAGTTCATGTGCTGTCATGTCAAACTCAATATTGCACTCATCAACTGTGTTCGCCAATGGAAAGTGTGAAATAAAGTTGATGCTATGGCACTCTAACAATAAACAACAGCTTTAAGCGCTACAAACCGAAATACAAGGTACTTTAAAGATTGGGCGTAGAAAAAATTCCGGTTTTTATTTGAACCACCATCTTGTAATTTATGTTTCTATTAAATATTTTTTAGAGCTGATCCAACTAATTAAATAGGAGTTCTTACATTACGCAAGGGAAAAATCAATCAAAAGATGCATTATTGCTTAAGTTTAGAAATACGGTAATATTTTATTTATAGAAATCCCTTTAAAAAAACACTTGATACTTCTGAGCTTTAACTGTACTAGTGTTAAAGATAGCGTGAACGAATCTATTGTCTATTTGAAGGGGTACGTAAGTACCTACACGTCTATCGTTTCTAGACGCTAACGATAACAATACATTTACCTACTTCCTGTGACTTCTTGTTCTATATCTTCACTAAATTGAAAAAAAAACGAACATTCAGCTTTAACTAGAAATAAATTTAGTTAAAATGAAATTTCTCTTATACATGCGGATAGTGAAGAAAACAATCAAAGGACGTATTTTTTGGTGTGCCAAATGTACAGTCAATTTTCTGTTATTGTTAATAACTGTGATATATTTTGTTAAATATGAATTTCTATCATCAATTATGTATCCGATTAAATTTGATAAGTATATACAATATGAGAAACTTGTTTCCAAAAAATATATTGAATGTATCACCAACCATTAATATAATCTTTCTCTTTCGCCTTTTATAATGATTCTTGAAATTTATCTTAATAAAAACTGACCGTTTCCATAACAATTCATTTGTTTTTGTAGCTTTAACAGAGAAAAATACAAACTATCGTTTGGTTTCTGGTATCAATGCAATAACTACTGTTGAAATTATTACGAAACTGAAACGTGACTAAATGTTGTTTTAGCGTTCACGACAACATGCATATTTCACTATGAAAAACAATCAGTTGTTGGAACAGCGAGGATAATTGGTAACTTTTGAATATACATACATATTATATTCATCAACACATTACGGTTATTAAAATATAAGATAAAGTGACTTCTTTATATTTAGTTGTCCATTTGAATTCAATTGGTAACCTAAGTTGAAACTTGATTATAACGAAAAAAAAGTTTTTCATTTCGTGAAATAAATGTTCATTTCTGTTGTTCAGACTAGTACATTGAATATACTATGCCAAACAGCTCCTTTTCCTGTGTTAATATTTGAGAACATAGTAAAAAAATTCTGAGACCTTAAAAACGCAGGTTAGAGGTATGTTTACTTGTATTAAACGAAATATTACCCAGTCACAACGAAGGGGTGGCCTTTAAAAAATCATATGTATTGTGTAATTTTAGTTTTTCAAAAATAAAACCAAAACTAGGTTCATATCCTGATACATCTAGTGCGGTGACCGCCTGGGCATGACAGGGAGATCGTGGAAAATCTAGAGCATTTCCTGTCTGAATCATTTTCGTAATACCTTCATCGGCCAATCGTAACAAGATTTACCATTCAGTGCAATTGCTATTATTCCAATGCATTAAATCTATCAGAATTAAGAGGAGGTACTCTACAGCTCCTAACCTAACCTAACATTGTTAGAAGACACGGATTTGGCAAGACACGCATTCTTTGAATTGAAAAGCTGGATCAACAACGTCTCTATAATGTTTTTCGAAGTACCTAGTATATTTGATGATTTCCCACAAATGATTAGCTCCATACTTGCAAGAAGGTTTAACCAAATTTGACTATAAACAAATTCGGTAAGAACTTCAAGATTTCGAGGAGTTTCACACGAGATATGTAAACGTTATATTCTAACCTAACCAACTTTTGTTGGTTTTCTTTGACTTTAGACCTTCGATTAAAAGTTTGAAAAATTTCGAATAGATACATCTAGACTGCGTTTAGGTCTTCCCAATCAATTTCTGGTATATTGCAATCAATTTTGTCATAATTTGAAAATTGGAAGTTTTTCGCAATTCAAGCTGTTTGCCCATTGTACCAGAAAATAGATCCCTCAAAGGAAATTTATTTGGCTGTAGTAGACAAATAATTCATTGCAAAGATCTTCTCAGCCTAGTTTCTAATATTTTGATGACTCCAGATTTACTGACCAAAGTCAAACAAGTCAGCAGTCTGCTATCTAAAAATAAAAAACTATAATCTGGGTAGTGTTTCGCAATATTCATAAGATAGATATCAGACAATTGATAATAAACGTGAGTTTCTTTCAGTAATTAAAAGATCTGCGACCACTAGATTAATTTTAAAATTATATAGGTGAATATAATAACAAAATTTTCACAATTACAAAAACTCTCTCCTAATCTACTTGTAGATTTTGGCCACGTAAGGCTTCTTAAATTCTTCTTGCGAGGAAAATCAATCTTTATTCCACTCTATCAAAAACATTCTCCATGTGGTCCTGATTTTGATCTTTCATTTATATCTTTGCTTTCAAGTCCATTGTTCTTATTGTTAATACTTCACTCCATATCAAACTCATCCTTCCAACTATACTTATAACTAAGTTGGAATTTCTGTTATACTGAATACACTGCTTACATCACCACTACACCATCACTCACAATTAAGCTATTTGAAGCGCGTTTACCTTCAGTCTCTGAAGACTATAACTTGGTTATCTAAACGCGCCTCAGACAATGTAATTGTGAGTGTTAGTGGTATTCAGTATAACTATACTTATATCTAATATTACAATTTATACTTTCTCCTCGCATGTATTTTTGCTCGAATGGTCTTTGCACCTTACTTTGCTATTTTTCTTGATTGTTCTCACTTTACCAAACAGTTCCAAGTAAAAAGTTGGATTAACGTCCAACATGTTTCAAATCGATTTACTTTATAATAGTCAGGCAGAGCCAAAAGGAAAAATTAACGGTAACCCTTCTCATTCCCAAATTGTCCTCGTTAAAACTGTCTGCTCTAAGATAACACTCCACTCACTGAAAGTTGATCGATTATTACTCGAACACAACATCTAGATTTTTTTCCACATTTTTAGGGATAAAAAAAGTTGATAGGCTTATGTGGTCAATAAACATATTGCTATTTTCAAATACGCATACCATTCGTATACTTAATTTTTCCCATAGCTGTTTTCAATATTAAAATAATTTCATCAGCATATTTTTACCGAGTATAAACAAATAACTTGGTATCATATAAAACAAAACACGAAGAAAGTAGTATTCCAGTTAATACAAAAAATTAAAATTTATGGGATCCTTTTCTTTTGCTGTCAATTGTGAGTATTGTGTGAGACGTTTTTCGTTCACTCTTCAGTTTAGCATAACATCAAAAACAAACTCAGCCACTACATTTTCTGTATGTGTACTCGTATATGTAGTACTAGTATAAATTTGATAGACAAAACTTAGGACTATTTTTCACAATTAAACGTGAAGTTTGGAATATATGTAAAGTGAACGCTTTCAAAGCCGATAACCACAATACGTTTTATTTTTCTGCCAAGTAACTGCGAAAACGTCAAGCTATCACCTGTCAAATTTAAAAATAAGACTAAATCGTGGGACAAACATCGCACCTGGCGGTTCCACCGCGTTATTTTCTCCATACAAAAAAATGGCCTCAATCACGCGCGCCTTAGTGTGGCCAGAATTTTTTGTGGCCTTACTGTTTTTAACAGAATAAACAGAGTCATCAATGAAAAATGTAAGGGATTTATCGGTATCTGTTCTGATCGCCATCGTTGATTAGTACGATTATGTATTTTCAGTTTATGTTCGGATCTGTGTATTTCGCGGACGGATTTAGAGCGGATTTATTAGTTTTCGAGCGAGTTACAATAATCACAGAGCAATATATGTACCAATTGGCATCATAAAAAAATGATTTGCCGGTTTAGAAATAACGTCAACGGTCTTGTCATCACTGCAGTACGATAAAATGATACCGTACCAGACCTAATCAAATGGCTTTTGCAACGATGTGACGCTCGCTCCTCCCACGCTACTTTTTACTTGTGGTTTATTATGGCTCCACTGATTTGGACATGATGCCGCGCCGCATTTTACCCCTGATGTTCATGTACTCATCACGCACTGATCATTGTTTTGGTTTACTATTTTCCTTCGATAAATAGATTTTACTAAGAAACAAGTAAGAGGGGACCACGTCCTAGTAAATAGAAAAGACTAATGAGAAAAATGAGATATATAGTATACTTTGATTGGTACTGATATCAGTAGTTTTATCAGCCAATATAATATAATATAAGAGATGCAGAGATGCCAAGTATAACTCAAAACAATGAAAAATTGAAAATAATCTATGTATATATAAAAAAATGAGTAGAATATGAAACGGAACAAAAGTGATTTATCACAAAAGAAAATTTATTATTTGATTAATACTGCTCGATGAAGATGGATGAGTATCAACCTCAACAAAAGTTATTAGAAATTGATTGGCTAGGAAGCTCAGATTAAAATTTAAGGTGAAGATAATTACGCGAGGCAGTAAAAAGTATTAGAAACGAGTTCAAAATAAAAGATCCATACATTCTTTGCATGATAATAATTGTTATCTGGATTTCCGTATCCAATTAATTCTTATATACTTCTATATAATTTGTTTCGTGAGAAATTGATATGTGGGTATTATTTTGCGTGAAGAATGCGGAACAGTAAAATGTCAGCAAATTAAATTGCAACAATGGCTTAATTGTGATAACAAAACATAGTAATTAATATACGAATAGTTTTGCAAAGATAAACACAGCATCCTATATCCATCGTCAAATAATTATTTCTAAAGAGCAATAATGTTCTTATTGTTTTCATATTAATCAATGTTTTATCAAAAAAGTTCGGATGGAATTTCCTCCAGTTTATACCGGTTAAGGAGAAACGCAATATCTGTATATTGCCTAGACTAAACTGATAGCAGTATTCATAATAATACTGTATCGTACCCGTTCTTACACATTTCAACATAACTATTTATAATTCGACAACTAAGCTGGAATTTCTGGAACCGTTGTTTATATGCATAATGTTTATAATACCACTGTTTACCTTCAGTCTCTGAAGACGATAACTTGGTTTACGAAACTAGCAGTGTAATTGTGAGTGTTGGTGTAGTGGTAGTGTAAACAGCGTATTCAGTATAATCCTGAGTGATTGTAATAAATCGTTAAGTTAAATTGTTCTGGGAGTTGTTTCGGCATTTCCACCACTCTGCACCTGTACCTAGAATATATTTTGTACAAGGCTCTGTAGAGAAGTTTTTCAGTGGTCATGCTTACGAATCTTCAGAATTATGCCAACCTTGGAGTGTTAATCTAGTAAAAGTCCATCTGATTCTTGAGCCATCCGTTCCGTTCGTTATAATTGTGACAATTTATGAGGTATAACAGCGCTCTGGTTCAAATTAGAAAATCGTTGCCTTTTTTGGCCAGTTACCTGCTTCCTCATTATGGTTACTTTGTTTCTGTTAGCTAATGCTTTAGAGTTTATTTGCATTTCCACGCTCGCTTAATCGTGCACTCAATAACCAGTGCCTTTAAGGTTTCTTTAAAAACACTACGCATAGTTTATTGCTAGCTCCACGTGGAAAACTGTGAGTGACTGTCGCAGCAGTATGGATAATCTTTATTTTGGTTAAAAAATGCCTAGCTCCGAAATATGCATTTCAAAATTGCTGAAGATCTTTATTGTCCCATGATTGGTTGTCATCATTTCATTTAGTTAGCAATGTATTTATAGGGTACCTTTAATGTAGAAAATTAAGTGAAGAATTCCAGATAAGAGTTTGACATGATAATACAAAGTGTTTAAAAAGTATGATACAGTAAGATCTTGTCAACCTCTTTTGAAGTTCACTGACATGATACTCGTAAAATTGCATATTCTACTTCTTTGGTACATATGCAAATAATAAATTTACTTCATCAGCCTGTACCTCACAAACTGACGCAGCTAGAAGTAATTGTATGTAGAGTTTTCTCAACGATTTCTATTTTACTCTACTTTATAAGGAACATCTTCCACACTTAACTATTTTGTTTAATTAGACTTCGATAGTGGATTAGAACAGATACCCAAATTAGTCTTTTTTTTTTTTCTACATCAAATTCGATCATCGACTCTTGTTATTATACACGGATTTACCAGTGCACAAACATTGAAAATATCTCACTGTCAATCACTACAGTATTTCTGCCGACGTAATCCACCGTATACATTCACTGATCACTGTTACGTGGAATTCGTGTCCAATGTATTGATCATTGAATAGCAAGTAAACGAAGGGAAAATCTTTTCGAGAATGTTATTTTCGATCGACAACTGTATGAACGGGAAATCAACAGGTGCCTACAAATTTAAAAAGAATCGTAGGCGTAGATTTTGATTTGCGCAGGACGGACGGACACTACTTAATGATGTTTGATAGGTTTAAATCTCGGACATCCATTTGGAACCAAATTTGCAGGGTAGGTTCTTTGAATAAACAAAACATTGAAAATAGAAAATTTGGACTGATGCGATGGAAGGAATTTTAGTTTTGTCTGTAATGTTTTTTCGTGTAGCGACTATTTTTCCTGAATCAAGTCATAAGAGCACTATTGGCCCCCGGTATTTATATTCAAACATAGATGCTAATAATTAAATGTCAGTTTTAGTCTTGTGAATAGATGTACGTTGTGCTTCCCCGTATATCGATATCTTAAATATTCTCATGAAGGTGTTCAATTGCTCATAAGCTATTCAAGTAAGCAATAGCTAAATTCCGGTGCCGTTGGAATATAACAGGATATATCCGCAGGCGACTAAGGGGCAATGAAAGTTACAAGGAAGTGCTTTGTGTGAAAATTGTAGGTAATTATATAAGCAGTTTTTATGCTTCGTAAATACCATGAGTTTTTTAATGAATGATGAATATATTTTGTGAAAAATTAGGCAATTTGTCGTACCCAATTTATGTGAGGTGCAATTTTCATAGCTTCAAATGGTTTACTGTGAATATTAATAAATTCTATCAAAGCAAGGAAGGTGTGTAGCACTATTTTCTTTTCTTATTCTGGAATAAAAAATGAAATGATCAGAATATCAGAATATCAGATTCATTTGAAACCCCGATAAATATGTTGATGTTGAATTTACATCAACAAATTAAAAAGTTATTTACTCCATTTGAATAATAAGGGAATGTTAACTCCATGAATATTTATGAACATTCATTCAACTATATTTTGTCTTCGAAAATATACATTGAATTTCTAATGGTGTCGGCAGTACCAATTATTATTGCACTAAATTTAAACTGTAATTTGGACACTAGAAAGAAGTTCCAAGTAAGTCTTTCTAGATTCAATTATACATTGTGTTTAAACTACTTTTATTAGTGTTTTTTGTGAATAGCGATATGAAATTATAATTATATTACTTTAATTTTTTACTTCTTAAACCGTTTCAAAAATCGTCTTGATTTTAGATTTTTTGATAAAAAATATGTTTCAACAAACAAAGTAATAAGAATAATCAAAAAAATAACATATATATATATATATATATATATATAAACTTGAATTCATGTCATCCAATGTCACAAAAAAGGATAGGATATCCTGAATTTAGATGCCTAGCTAATCAAAAAGCATGAAATGTATTAAAAGAATATAATTATCTTGAAAAAATGATGAATAATATATTTAAAAAAAGAATAAAAGTATACTATAGTCAATTAAGGAAGAAAAACAAAACGTAAAACATTTTTCCTCGCCATTATAATGACTTTCCCAACAACTATTGAATTAATTCAATAAATAAAATATTACTACAACCCATAAAGGACTCAATACATTGTCAGAATATTTAACTACTAGATCTAAAATCCTAAAAATACAATAAATAATATTATATCAAATACCTTGTAATGATTTTGGTGCTATTTACATAGGACAGACATCTCATTACTTAGAAAATAGATTAAAAAGTCATCAATACAATAAAAATACAACATACACTGAAATAAAAAAAAAATTCTAATCTAAAAAATATAAAAATTCAAATATTCTTGAAATGGAATCAAATACAAGAAAAATGGGATTTTTAGAAACGATTCACATACAAAGTAACGAGTAAGTTGTCATTGAGACTTAAACAATTAAAGTAACATTTATGACTCGATTTCATGAATTTCAATGCACCTATGAACAAATTATTAATTGATGTCTACTACATATTGGTAAATGTAACTAAGAAAAAATTATTTTCTATGGTAAAAACAGATTTTTATGTTTATTCTGATATTCATGTTGTAGGTGGTCTATTGATTAATATATTTATACACATTGTCAATGTCAAGTCATATTTTGATCGAAGAAAGTCGATATGTCAATTTTTCGGAAACTAATTTTTTATCATAGACCTAAAATATTGTATGTTCATATTCTATACAACTGTTATTGCTATAAGAGTATACTTCTACTTATTCTTATGAATTAACCATAAATTAACGCTAGTTGTACTGTAGCTATTAAATTGCAAAATTAACTTTTTTGAAAACTCTACTAACACGAGGAAAACAGTATTAATTTTTTCATAGATTTCATTTCATATGGTTCCCAATATATCGATTAATTTTTCTTAATCAATATTTCTGTTTAATTGTCATATAACCTCAAATTTATTTGAAGATGAGGTTCCATACCAATATGAAGAAAACTGTTTTTGTTGGGTAATTATGGAGAAAGAAGGGTTAATTTAAAAACTATTTTTTGTGAAAAAGAAACTATTAAAGAAATTGAGGTAAAGTTATGTAAATATTGAACTGAAAGCGCTTCAAGCTATGAAGTGTTTTTGTAAGTAGTACTTTGTTTTCAAAAGTGGCCATATAAAAACGAATGATGGCGAACGTCCTAGATCATCGTTTGCTGTACTCACTTGGGAATAGTCAAATAAAAGTTAATAATTTGACAGAACGAATATAAAATTTATATGAAAGTTCACATATAAAGAAACTACTGACGTCTTCCCAGTAAGGTTTTTTATTTAATAAATTCAAGGTCACATTGTTTTATAACGGTGTAATCAGTTTTTATTATTTATAGAAAAAGGGAAAACGAGTACTAGACAATATAACGCTAATTTCTTGAGATGTTTCGTTCGTAATTGTTTCAGCAAAATCAGTGGAACTGCTTGCATCATCCACCATATTCACAAGAACTAGCTCTCTCCGATTAATTTTCTCCTCAAACTCGACAAAATCACTTGGTGAGAAACGTCCAAAAATTATTTTTTCAATTGTTTGGAAACTACTGGAATAATTATGTATTTATCTTACAGTAAAATCACTTTTTCTTTATAAATTCACTCACAATGAGTATAGTAATTTGATGTAATAAGGTGCATAATACAGTAATACGTAAAATTTCATTTGTTGATGAAAACAATCGGCCAATTTACGATTCTGTTCTGTAAGTTATATCACCCTGTATTATGTTCAATGCCAATACCTCAATATAGTTCGCATGCATTTTTTGTTACCTATCTATTGTATGTAAGCATTACATATTTATTTAACGGGAATAATTCACTATATGGAAAATATTATGTATGCGTATGGTGATCCGGACAACTCCATAAATATAACAATAGAATTGACAGTTATATAAGTGGATAGCTAAGTGATTCCTACGATTACCACTATCTCAATTGTTCCATATGACAATTACCTAAGCTACATAACTGAATTCTATATTCTTTGTCTCGAATCACGATATGATCATGCGGTTTTGTTGTGTATTTGTTATTTAAAAAAAAATCTTTCTATGGGTTATCTGCATGAGAATTGTTTCATCTGTAACATATTTTTATGTATAGTTATCTGGTTACATTCATCGTAGTTTCTTGAATAAGATAAGATCGTGATTTGAGCTGCATTTTCAAAGAAAGATATTAAAGAAACATCTTTACAGGACACATATTGATATTTTTATATTTTAATATAGGAAATATATACGGGGTGTTCTAGGACTTGATACAACAAATTCAGAAGTGCGTAGATGACGTAAAAATAATTCTAATAATTTTTCTCATACGGCCTCCCGTTTCTGAGGTAGAGACCTTTAATGTTGCAATATCATAACTTATATTTAAGTAAAATTTATATGATATTTATAAAAGCCAGGGGCGGCTCATTTCTAAAGAATTTCTAGGATTCTAGAAAGTAAACAAACAAACAAATGAAAAAAAAAACTTCCTAGAAATTATTTCTAAAAAATTAGTATGAATAACTCTCCGCTGTTTATAAAAAAATATCAGAGACGCCGCTATGATGAAAATATAAATAAAACAAACATTAAACCAACCGACGTATTCACTAAATTTTAGATTTCCATTATAAACGAACAGGACCGGCCTCGTGGCTCATGTCGTGGACGAGTTAGTAACAATATCAACTTTTCCATGATTGATTGAAGTAATGAATCTGATAATTCTGAGATTTGACACAAAAAAAAACGGGAGTGAGTAGATGACGTGAAAATAATGCTGTGACATTTAAGTATATTTTCTAAATCATACATTATACATTCGATAATTATGAATGGATGATTATGTACGTCCATATGGTATGATAGACGAAATAAAATTCTACACTACTATCTGAAGACCAGGGGCGGCTCATGCCCAATGGTTAATAATCCGTAACTTTTATAGGGATAATAAAATTTTTAAATACATTTTTTAATAAAGGGTACTCTTTGTTTAACAGGATAAAATTTATGGTTTAAGAGATATGTAGATTTTTAGATCGTTGTGCATGCCATGGAAACCGTTCACCATTAAGAGACATTCTGAAGAAAATGATCATAAATTGTAATTATTGGTTAGCCCACGCAGATTATTTCTTTGTACTTGGAAGTTACAATTTATTCTATCGATCATTTTAAGATCTTTTAAGATATCCCAAAAAAAATGAATCCATTGTATTTAATTCAGGAAATTCAGACCAAACAAATAGACCTCCTCAACCAATCTACCTATTAAGAAAAATGTTATCCCGATTATTTTTCACATCATTTGGGAAATCGTGCACGAACCGCATATCTCTGCGAATTGTTAAAAGAATATCACATAAAATAAGTGGGAAATCATTTTAGTGAAATTCTAAGTATCACTGACTTCCTATAAGTATTTTCAATAAATAATTCCAATTTATGATAATTTTCTTCAGAATGTCTCTTTATGCCGAACGGTTTCCTTGGTATGTACAAAAGACCTAAAAATCTAAATATTTCCTAGTGTAGAATTATATAGTCCATATAGTGTACCACACCATATGGACGTACGTAATCATCCATTAAAAATTCATAATGTTCGAATATATAATGTATGATTTAGAAAATATACTTAAATGTTACAGCATTATTTTCACATCATCTACTTACTCCCGATTTTGTTGCGGCATATCCCGGAATTATTATATTCATTACTTTAATCAATCATGGAAATGTTGATATTGTTACTAACCCGTCAACGACATGAACCACGAAGCCGGCCCTGTTCGATTATAATGGAAGTCTAAAATTTGGCGAATACGTCAGTTGATTTGATGTTTGTTTTTATATATATTTTCATCATAGCGGCTTCTCTGATGTCTTTTTTTATAAATAGCGGAGAGTTTTTTTTATTTGTTTGTTTGTTCACTTTCTAGAATCCTAGAAATTCCTTTCTGATATATATTCAAACTTTGTTAGCAGCGAGAATGAGTTTACAATAAAAAGTCATAGTGAATGTAACGAAATAGTAATCAGTATCCGGTATATTTGAATAAATTAGTTGAGTGTAAGTGTTTGAATAAATTAATTAAGTAAAAGATAATGGAAGAAAATTTACCCCACAGTTCAAGTAAATCTGGAAATAAGGAAAACATTACGATATTTAGAATAAATTTCACATTTCCATGGCTGAAAGGATCTTTTTTTTTATATCTTTTTTCACACTGCGCTTTAAAGTTATAACCACTGGTTGCTCACACTTCTCCCAGATTTCTTAATTACTATTTATATTACTTCTGATTCACCATCACTTGAATCATTTTAATTTATTTAAAGGTAAACTGAGTTAATTTCATGTGCGCAAACGGAATCAAACCGGGAAAGAACGAGGCGTAAAGATATCGAAGAGCAAACTTTTCATTCCGGAGTGGAAAAAAATTATATTTTCATGAATTTAATAAATTTTTCAACAATTTCAAACAAATATGTTATCCTGTAAGGACTATGTATTGAATTTTCAATTCTATGTAATTAGATTAATTTAATCGAAGAATTGTTGCAAATTATATAGTACAACCTCCTCTGTTTTCTATATAATAGTAATTCTAAAGAAGAGAGTAATTTAAGAAGTTAATTTTAGGGAGAATTAAAGCTCAGTACCATACAAAGTAACCATAAACCTTAAACCACGCCAAAACCATTTTATTCTGTTATCAAAAATAAAAAAATTCACAATAATATGAAGTAAATCAAAAATATTCAATCTCACTCACCACTAGTACTCTGATTGTCCAATGTATTAAATCTAGAATCAGGCGCATCCGGACTTTCTGGACTAGGTGGATGATCAGAACCAATTCCGGAACTTCCTCCGCTACTTTCAATCCGTCTTCCTTTCACATTCTGCCCTACAATGTTGGCATTGAGACATCGTCTTAATTCGATACCTGTCAAATTTCCTTTTGTTCTGTGTACAGTATCGTAGTCACGAGGAGGTAAAAGAATGGGGGAATTCTTTTTACCTAATTTAGCACGAAGCTCGGCAGCGACGGAATCGTATAACGTTGTTACTCGTGTTGATTCAACGGCGTATCTGTAAAAATCGAATAAATTGACATTAGTATGCAGACTGGGTCTTTATGTATCCGTCATTTTGCTTAAACGGAAATTGTTAATTGTTAATTAAACGTATATGATTTTCTTAAAAAATATACAATTTGAAATTATAGTACGTAAAAACATGAATGATAACTGGATACAAAAAATGAGAGAATTTTTAGGGAACTTTACGAAAACTAACTAGAAGAAAATTACAGTGTGGTCTTCTTCTTCTTCACGTGCCGTGACATTTAGCGATCGTTGGCTCCCTTGTTGGCTATCCTATTGACTATCATTGTTTTATTTAATGCAACGAAGATTATTTAACCACGATGTTGTGCGCCTACTTATGCTTCTCCTACCAATCATTTTACCTAGCATTATCCAGTTAAGAAGCCACTTCTCAAAGGCTTCCAAAAATTTGAGTGGATTTTTGTGAGCATCCATGCTTCTGCGCCTTATAAGAAAAGACATAACACCGTGACAACCGTGATTTCTCCTTTTGATATATTTTGCTGTTTAGTTATGACCATACAGAGTGAGTTTTATGTATGGAACGCCTCAATTGTATTGGAAACGACTTGTACGATTTTTATAATGTTTGTTTACAAAGGTCTTGTGATACGGCCGGTATTATGGTGGTATTTACATTGTTGTCAGATCTTTCCTTCTTCCGGAAAAGTAATGAACTTTATTATCTCAAATGGATCACCCTGTATATTTTTCGTTTTTAGAAATGATTAAGAAATACTTATTATTTTTCATCTAATGTTCCCTATACCTAAATGCCATAATTTGGGTTATCGCCGCCGAGGTTAAAATAATACATTTATGTGACTATTACTTCTACAATAACAAATTTTTATTTATGTATCAATAAATTATTATTGTTGATGTTTAGTGAAAGTTAAAATGGATCATTTATATGAAAAAGAACTAATTAATATTTTAATGATATAAGGATATGGTGATAGGCGTAGAAGTCAACAAGAATCGTATAATATCTTCAATAATTCATATCCTAACCGAAATCTACTGTCAGTAAATTAGTAAAAAAGTTTAACGAAACTGGTTCAGTAACAGATTTATCCAAATCAGGGCGCAGATAAACTGCATCAACTGAAAACAAATCTTTAGATGTTTGTGTCCTGTTAAAAGTCGATCCACACTTGAGTACCAGACAAGTATCCAGGGAACTTCCATAAATTCCATCCACACAATGTAACGTTGGTTCAAGAGTTGTCAGTTGACGATTTTGATAGACGTAAAGAGTTTGAGGACCTATGATAGAAAAATGCTACCATCAAAACGATGCAATTTTTTTAAGTAATGTTATGTTTTACGACGAAGCCACTTTTTGTATTAATCGAAACGTAAATCGGCACAATTTTAGATTCTGGTCACGTAACAATCCTCATTGGATGCGTGTATCCCACATCCAATATCCCGAAAAAGTCAATGTATGGACTGGGATAATAGGTGATGAAATAATTGGTCCCTTTTTCATGGAGGGTAACTTGAATGGTCCGGTGTATTTAGATTTATTGGAAAATAGTATTATACCTGAGTTGGCTCTGATATTTCCAAATCCAACTGAGTATTTTCAATTACATTTAGAAAAAACTTGTGCCCACCTCACCATGCGTGTGTTTCCCAGAAGATGCGTGGTTTTATCGAATGACCCCCGCGATCACACGACATGAATCCTTTAGACTATTTCCTATGGGATCACTTAAAAACATCGTTTTTAAAACAAAACCTGCCGATATTCAGGAACTAAGAAATATGATTACCACAGAGAAGAATTGAGCAATCACGGATTTTGGAAAATGTATTGCAAACTTTTAAAAATCGCATGGATTGTTTGCTATAATCGCCTTCACTGTATGTTTTCTAAAATTCATAATTTTTCTACTTCACAAATGTAGATCTACTTCTAACATGACACTAACATTTAAAGATTTGTCTTCAGTTGTTGTAGGTTTTTTGCGCCATGATTTGGATTAATATTTTGCTGCACCAGTTTCGTTAAACTTTGTACTAACTTACAGACACTAGACCTTGTTAAGAGATTTGTATTAGCACATAAATTATTAAAGAATATTCAAATTAAACGAGTTTATTCAATCGTAGCCAACTAAATATAAAAAATTAATTGTAACTTTGGTGGAGATACTTTGAATGTAGCTTTAACTCCGAAATTATGGCAGAGAATATCATATGAAAAATAATCAGAATTTGCAAATAACAAAGTTTTCAGGGAAAAGGAGAGATCTGACAACAATGTAGATACCACCATAATACCGGCCGTATCACAAGATCCTTGCGCACAAAAATTTATAAAAATCGTACAAGCCGTTTCCGATATAATTGAGGCGTTCCATACACAAAACTCACTCTGTATTTCATCAGAGTACAAATCAGAGAGCATTGGTGACAATTCCCAATTACTTGTAATAAAAAAATTGATTTCATGCTACAGCTGATTTTCTGATACATAATTGTCAATTATGAATCGAGGTGAAAATAGAAAATCGTTTCCTCTAAGAAAGAATCTTATAATCAAGGTTTTTGATTGAATGTTTTGAGAGTTGTCGGTTCTAATAAATCATAGATGATCATTATTACATGAAAAATTGTTACATAAAAGTTAATTTATTAATATGAATAATTACTGCCTTATATACCAATTAATGTATGTTGTAATTCTATTGGACGAATAGTATTAATTTATTAATTCGTAAATTTTTATTCATATAGGCAATACGTTCATATTTTTGGTGCAATAAATTAACTTATATTGAATTAACATGAAAGTCTGGAATAGCTAAAAGCGAAGAAAGTTTGCTCTACAATATATCTCGTGTTATATTACACAATTTATATGAAATTCACGACTAAGATTGAGGAAATTATATCACGTTACTATACGAGGGCAATTTGAGGGAACAGTGACTGTTTAATAAAAAAAAATGGTTTGACAATTTTTTAACTAGAGTTATTATTTTTCTCAATCTCTCAGTCCTTTCAAAAAATAATTATTCAGAATTTCCGCTAAACATGCAGTTGGCTCTACAACCACCTCTTCATTTATCAAAAATCACCAAACTGTCTTAATCAACAAATGCGTTTTGAATCAAAATGTATCAGTAGATTGGTATATTATCGTTTTTCCTTTCTTCTTCATCGAGCATAATCTCTGATAACCTAAATAATTACTATGTGAATGTAGCTAAAAATTTATCAAATTCTCTAACTCCTTCTCATAATCCGCTTTCATACCTCCCTGATGCTAATGCTAACTTATACAGTTTCTTTTTTATGCCCGTAGTTTTAGCAGAGTTTCGCAGTACAATTAATAACATAAAAAATAAATACTCATCTGGAACTGATGGACTTACATCAAAAATGTTTTCGAGTCTTCTCGATTGCACATTAAATCATCTTACCACTTTAATTAACGTTTCATTTCAAAATGGCACTTTTCCCAATTGTCTTAAGACGGCTATAATTATACCTCTAAATAAAGAAGGAGCTAAAAATCAAGCATCGAATTATTGCCCAATTACACTCCTTCTCACGCTATTTGAGATCATAGAAGGATTGGTCAAAAAGAAGATTTCATCAATTCTGTTTAAATATAAAATACTACCAATCAATTTGGGTTTTTAAGTAACCAAAGCACAAATGATGCTATATTCTCCCTCCTTAATAATGTGTACTCTAGCATGAACAGACATCACTCCACTGAAACAACATTTTTTTATTTTTCTAAGGCTTTCGATTGTGTTAATCATCATATTCTAATCAACAAATCACCATACAACGGGTTCAGGCGAACACCACTCGCAAGGTTTAGTCATACCTTACCAACAGAAGTCAGCTTGTAAGGGTTGATACAACGATGTCTTCTTGCAGGCCAATAGAATGTGGAGTGCCCAAGGCTCAGTACTAGGCCCTATTTTGTTTCTTCTGTTTATAAACAACATCGACTATCTAAACATCAGTGACAGAATATGTCTATTTGCAGACGACACTAGTTTCTCTGATCTCACTTCATAGGACCATATCTAGTAATCTAATCACCATTAAATCATGGTGCGATTCTAATCTTCTCTGTCTCAATGTTTCTAAAACCAAAGTGTTATCATATCAAAATACATTGCAGCCTTTTTTATTAAATAATACCATCATTGACGTCGTTGAATCTATAAAATTGAAAGATCTTGTTGTGGACAATTCTTTGAAATAGGAGATTAAGTTCCTCCTGTTTTGCGCTGAGATCAGTTTCATAAGAACTGAACTTATCCACCTTAACAGTCTATTATGCCCTTATTGAGATGTATTTCCGATATGCTCTTCCCTTCGTGGTTCGTGTGGTGCGACTCAATTTGAGTGAATCCTCAAACTACAAAAGAGAGCTGTTAAGATATTTATTTGGACTAAACAGCAGGGCTCTTTTGAAAGATTCAAAATTCTGACTCTTCTTTCCTTATTTATCTTTGAATCCGTTTGCCTAATTCATAAGCACGCTTCTCCAATTTCAGAAAGATCGTCCACGTTAAGAATTAGTTAAAGGCTCAATATTTTACAATTAGTTGCCAATTGAAATAACACAAAAAAACAGGTGTCCAGAAAATTCACAATTACTGGACAGTTTTATGATATATTCAAAAAATATGCCATTCTTAGGCCACCAACCACTCAACTAAGGTTGTTTCTTAATTATAAATATGAAAAATGCACCCAGCAGGTAGTTAGTATAAACAAAATAGCCAAAGTGCCAAAGATAGTGGCAAAGTTTTTAAATCTTCCGAACACAGAGCAATATACTGGCCACGCCTTTAGGCGTTCTTCTGCAACAATTTTGGTAGATGCAGGAGCAGAGCTTGCTGAATTAGAACATCAGAAATCCTCTAACGTAGTACATGACGACTTTGCAACTAATAGATTAATGACTGCTAATAAAATAATTAGCAGCACAAGAACATTAAACAAAGAAATTGCAAATAGAAACATTGAACATAGTGTTGAACAAAATGCTGAACAGCATACTGACACTGCACAACCCAAAAACGATGCAAGTTTGTGTACTTTATCTATACAGCAACAAGAAGCAATAAAAACATATGTTAGGGATACCGCCAATAATGCAACATTACAAAATTCACTGCAATTTAGTAATTGCTATAATAACAACTTTACATTTAACTTTTATAACGTCTCAGAAGAAAACTAAAACAAAATCATTAATAATTGTTTATTTCTTGTTAGGTAACTAATATAGTTACAAAAAATTTATTGTTCTATTGGTTCTTTTTCTGTTCTTGTAATATCTACTATTACAAAATAAAAAATATTTTGTAAGATTTTTCAACTTTTCAGCACACGTGCTTATATACTTTTCAACGCATGTGTGATATTGTTTAATTAACTTTCTTATTTAAAAAATGCGTTTTTTTGAAGAATTTTTTACGTAGTCGTGGGAAAAAGTGTAAGCAACTCGTTGGAAAGTGTATTACGCATTCGTTATGTTTCAGCACTCGTGCAAATCAGTAACTAGTGCGAAATATATCACTTTCCAAAATCGTTATGTAATATACTATTTTTTCATACTGTACTATAAAGTCGACTTAACCGTACTAATTTGAGTCCGGAAAATGGCACTTTTCGATATCCTTGTACTTCAGAGTTAAATTCTCCCAATCCCAATTCAATATGTCTACTTTTGCTTACAATGTTACCTTAGTGACTTCTGTTAATTTTCATTTTTTTAAACAGTAATAGAATAATCAAAAGAGCTATTTTTCAGTAAAATTGTCAAATATGACATTTAATATTTTAATATGATTGTGCTTTTCATTTATGAAAACAGTATGAAAAAAAAACATTGAGATATACGTCCGTGAAGTTATATTACGGTACCCGAATAGATAATCTTGACTCTTCCATTTACCAAGCCGTTTTAAAACATTGATATCAGCCCCAGCCTTGGCTAACAGTGTTGACGAAGTCCTTTTGAAGCAGTCCTATGTACTTTTCTGGATGCTCAAGATGAAGGAACGCAATTGTTTTAAGTGCCCCGCCAACAGTGTGTGTTCCCGCTCTTTGAACTACGCATCTTCTTTGTCTGTAGCCTACAAAAAGTGCTTTTAGTGAAAGGTGTTTCGCAAATTTCTATATTTTCTGAACACATCCAACCCGTCGAACATGTGCTTTTGTGTGATTAATATGAACCACTAACTAAGAACCAGTGTCCTCTACATCGTCTACTATTAAATTATGAATGTCTTCCCTTCAACAACTTCCAGCAATGCCAATTAACGCGATACTTTTTCCCAGTAAATAGTCTTTGTCTGGGGCGTCCCTCATAAATGTTTCAACTTCTTCCTTTGTTAACACCTTCGACTGTTTTGGATAGTAGTCTACACTTTGTTTTTTTAAAAAAGGTATTAACTTGAAATAACGGAAAATGTTGACATTCTCATAAACCGTAATTATTGATTTGACCATCCAGTATTTGGACCATAATGAAGAGCTATTTGATGTCTATTATTATTTCTTACACCAGTCGCAGAACATCGCTTATTCTTTTTCGTACCTTTTCGAAGACTTGATTGGAATAATATGCCCTACTGCATCCGTACTTTTTTCAGCAATTTTATTTGAATAATCAGCTATTATTTCGAAAACTTCCTTCGTCGCCTCGTCCATAAACATCTCTCTCTTACCGCACTAAATCACTTCCCGGACTTATGACGTGAATAATTATTAACACCGATTTCTCAAGACGCGTTAGACAGTGTAATTGTGAGTATATAACCGTATGGTTATAGTAGTGAATAGTGTGTTTAGTATGAATATCACCAAATTTTAGTGAAATTACATCTTATTTATCTGTGCGTGTCTAAAAATTTTTTTGATATGTACAACTGTTATGAGATGTTGGGCAAATGCAGTATTCTAAAGAGATGCATAAACTTCGAGTAGATGCTGCTGTTTTCAAATGCTTACTTTTTTCTGATGGAATATAAGTCAACGATTATAAGAATATATATCTCATGTTATCAAAATCATAGTTGAACAGCAGAAAAGTTAAAACTTCCTCATTCTCAAGTGAAAACTGATGAAACTGATAAAATTATTACAAAGAGGAAAACGCTAATATTTTTATGAGGAGCATTTTAGAGCATAAAATTCACACATAGAAGATTATATATTACTACATATGAGTTCTCGGTTTATCGTCTAGACTTTAAAACATTTTCTAATCAACAATGAATTTATTATTCCAAAATTAATCAACAACTCACTCACCTTTCTTCGCTGCTTTCACTTTCTCTTGTACTCGTTCCTGTGTCACTTCCTATACTACTATCAACTTTTTTAAGCTCCTTTTGTGGCTTCAATTTACTCTCAATCTCGGCAAACTTTTTCTGATTTTCAGGTCTCTCTATTAAAGTTTGCAGTTGGATTTTTAATAAAGTAGCAGTTTCCAAACTGTCACATCTATATGCGTGAACGTGTAACGGACATTTCGTTACAGGATTGAATAATAACAAAATACAAGCTATGACGTCTTCTTGTTGATATACGCATGTTATAGTATTATGAGGAATAAAATGTTTGATTGTCTCGTTTTTAGGTTTGGAATTTTTTTGATTCTGCGAAACTACATTTTGTATTATCTTAAGACCTTTATGTGATACTTGGAGGGTTACTTTGAAAGGTTCTATGTCTTTTTCGCGTTCTTCCAAATGTTTGATCACCGGTACTATGTATTCAGTTCCTCTTAATCCTTTCGATTCTTTAGCACCAAGAAACCAAACGTAGTAACTGGATTTTTTTATATCTTTTCGTAGCTTCAAAGCCATTGGAATTTTCTTATTTCCCTGGCATTTTAAGAATAAATAGTTAATATATATGGCACAAATTTGTGATAACTAGCTGTTTATTGTTTTGACTAGGCTTGTTCCTGCAGATTTGCAGTATCTGAAACAAAAACAATTCTTTAGAGAAATAATATCGCAATGTCAATTGTACTATTCATTTAAGTAAACTACATTTTTATTAAAGTAGCTTATTGGAAGATATATTATTATTCTATTTTTTTTTCTGCGGGCAATTTCAAGACAAAATATACATTTTATGCTTACGTAGCTCATACACAATATTAGAGATGTAACATCGTCTTCATCTATCAAAGCATTAATATCAATAATTTCAACAATTATATTTCATATTGTTTGAAGACTGTTCTTTTCAAGGTGATTAAGTGTCACATTGTAAAAAATAAAATCACGTTTTATCACTGAAGATAATAATAGCTTGATCATACATTACTAGAAGCATTTCCTATGAATGAAAAAAATTAGATAGTTCAAACTCCTATATAATAGTTGATTTGCATGCACTAAATTTTGATATTTCTTGAAACGTTTGCTCCAAGAATAAACTTTGTAGAAGATCAGTTTTCCACGTTACCAATTTCCCTGTAGATTTTCACTCATATAAAGATATTTATTACTAATATTAATACTAATTTTTTTGTGAGATGAGAAAAAAACAGATGCAAAAACAAATAGGAGTAACTTGGAATTCTGAATACTACAACTAAAACTCTAATATCATTTACTAATTAGAGTCTACCCGGTACTCCTGATTGAGTATTCGGGATATCACTTTTTTCTTAACTTGTTATAGGCTTCTCTTAACCTCATGTCCAGTTTATGCCCGTTGTGTTTATTTCGTCACTCTTAAGAGTTCTTTAATGTTCGCCTTACCATTCTATGTTGACTTCCTTGTCTGTGAACATGAGCAGAACAAATATGCTTACAGCGTCTCATATCTTCTTCCTTTCCTGAATATTTATTACTGGTTACGGGAAGGCCATCACTAAACTGAACCTTGAGAACCATCATGTGCTCCATGATCCTAACTGAAATCATCAATATAAAATTTCACTCCAAAACATCTTCCATCTGTGTCAGCGTTAGTAGACACAACTCGGTGGTTTTTTATTTTCGAACCTACCAAAATGCAACGAGTCTCTGAGTGTTCTACTTTGACTTTTATATTAACTCTCATTTCCATTTTAATTAGTTTATACAGAGACTGTAATACCAAGTAATTTTATTAATGCTTTAACATCTTCGTGGTTATGTTCACGTTTGGGCGTATTTTAAACACATAAATCAAAACTAATGTAGTATTAATTATGGCTACATATTTTTTTCCACTCCGGTTCACTCATTTCATTTAGACAAATATCTTACATGTAAGTTCGAGACCGAAAGTGTGAGTTATTTTTAAAGTACGAATAAATCAAATGGACTTGATCGACGTATTTGGGATAATTGCAAATATCTCTGCGGGTTGTCCAGTATCGGAAAACTGTCAGTTGATTGATTTTATCTCTAAAATCTATAAATCATCTAATACACTCATTTCTATATGATAGAATTGAAAGAATAGTAATAATTCTAATCTGTTCATATTAATTAATCAACTGTTTTCGAGCACTAAAACGTATTTATAAACAAGCAAAATAAGTTATATTCTACTGAATGGTATATTGTATAACACGAGCTTTGAATTAGGGATTTCACACGATTTTGCAGAATTGAGCAATGAACCGAAGGCGAATGGCTTAATACCGCTTGACATAATGCAATATAACGTGCAAGAAATTGCATGCAAGTGTCTGTAAATAGTCAAAGTAAATAAATTCGTAACCTCAATTTTTTTCTTATATTTTGTACATAGTTTAACAATGGAAATAACGAAGCCAAGTTTTACAAACATCAGCTGATCTGTTATTCTAAAAGTAACTAGATTGCAAATCAGATCAATTTCATCTGTGTATGCTTTTGATCAAGAAATATTGCTTCTTGCAGTACATTACATATTGTATTGCATCATGTCAAGCGACCTTTAAGCAAACGAGTGTAGAATCGAATTTGCAACCCATGTTGTACTCGATATTTTTCCAACAACCACACAAAAACGCAATTGGTATTTCTTTTTCAACTCACAGATAATTCTATAACTTTCTCAAATTCACTATGTCACTTGACAACGGTTAAAAATTTAGAATGTCATTCGGCAAAACACTCTAGCTACGGACAAAATAATTATGCCATTTTGTGTAAATTAGACATCAGTAATCATGTGTACAAAATAAAAACACACAGCTGTCGGTTAGTCAGGTTTTCTCGAATTTTTCATTTCACACGAGTATACCGTTCAGTTGTTTCCGTAGTAAAATTGTTCGCACTTTGAAATTTTCAATAAGGGGAAACTGTATGGAATATGTCATATTTTATAATGGTCGTCGAAAAAGTCAATATAATACATTGGAATTATTTAGGAATCGAATACAAGATGACTCTAGACTTGTCACGATTAATTTCGACGTTTTAAAATTGATATATAATACCTAATTGAGAATTATTTTATAAAAACTTTTCACTTTCGCCAGATGTTTGATTCTGCAGCTTCCATTTCAAATAATGCTATTCGTTACAATCATATATATACATTTAAAATCATCATTCTGCTACATACATGGCACTAACCTACATTCAATAACTGAAAATAAACTTTTATAGTATTAATAGCCCTAATAAAGTTAATTATCAAGTTGCCCGATATAAATACTTTCGGCTCTGTAAATAGTAACATCAACTTTACACCATTTTCTTCAATTCGCTAAGTGTAATAAATAAAATTCACACAATTAATATTTGTCTACCTACCTGATTAACATTTCTACGATCAGAGTGGTGCGAAAACTGTTTTTATAACTGCAGTAATACAACAACTGTTTCGAAATATAATTTTTCAGTTGAGCTAACAATGAGCATGTACGCGTAATTTGTTCAAATCGTAATTATTTTCTGTAATATACTTGGACCCGTTGAACATTTCCTATTGTGATTTTTCACTTCCCATAATGATGTATACATAGTATCCCAATTAGGAGATGAAGCGGAAACTGTTTTTTCAACTGCAGTCATTTATCATAAGATAATAAAAACTGCCAAAGATATTTATTATAATAGGAAACTCGCCAGTTTTCGAAACCTTTCTAAACAAACATGGTCTACTGCGAATGATTTAAGAAATACGCCTTCTTCATCGAGCATAATCTCTACTTCACCTGACAACCTCAATAATTACTTTCTGAATGTAGCCAAAAATTAATCAAACTCTTAACTCCTTCTCATGATTCGCTTTCATATCTCCAATTCTTCGGTATCTACCACATATCACTTTTAGAAATTCAAGATCGAAATTTCTAGTCAGAACTTAAAGTACTGTAATAGAAATAGATTTTGAAAACACAAGCATGTTATTAAGCTCAAATACTCATCGAGAAACTGCCCATATTGAAAATATTCTAATGAATGCAAGACTATCTGTAAAAGACAGATCAAGATACAGTAACTATATTTTTGGTGGTAAATTAATTCAACAATAAATTTAAGATGACATTCATTAACACATGCGGTATATAAGTAAATAATCTATCGATTTGGTCATAAATTTTTTACAGTTACCCAAACAATAAAATTATATTTTTAAAATACTTGACCTTCATATCGTGAACAGAACGGGGCAAAACAAATGGAATACTAAGATCTAGTTTGAAAATATGAATAATATGGAGTATAATAATAGAGAAAGTTATAAGCAATAACAAAGAAAATCCTGGTATATACAAATTGATAATAATTATCCAATTTATATCATTTCTTTATTCCTGTAAGCTGAAAAAATTCTTAGTTTGGAGAAGGTTTATTTATATTTCAATTACTTTTGTCCCACGGTGTGATTTTAATGATTGTTCATTACAAAATGACTATTCAATGTCTTTAATCAATCCCATAATTTCATTATTATCAGCAGTTTCCGAAGATATGCTGACCTGAATTTCACCATTGTCAAGCCTAAGGCTGACCGAGAAATTTACTTGTAGAAGCTGCGTCCATTTTTGATTTTGCAATTTCACAAATTATCGGGTATAAGATGTTCAATACCTTCATTAGGCTAGTTAAAATATCAAAGACTGTGACTAACGGTATATTAGTAAGAATAAATGTTCTTAGAATGTTGTTAACGACCTTGTGATCATAATAAATAGTTTGAGAATAATTAAAATCGACTTACATGGTATTATTTCGATAGTAAATTAGCTTTTATCGTGATTTAGATCACTTGAATTATTTTGCTTTTGGTGCTTCTAAGAGAAATATCACGAAGTTGTCCAATACATAACTCATAACTACCTATGTTCAAGCTAGCTGTTAAAATAATTAAGAGTATTTTTTATATTAATAAAGTTGGAAATTAATTCATACATGAGTATTCTATATTATACGAGGTCTGGCTAATAAATAACGAAACTGGTTACGAAAAAGAGTTTTATTATAAAAATTATTCTACATTCGAATGCTCCCCTTCAATATGTATGGCGAGGGAAGGGACCTCGCCACACACTTTTCCATACGTTTTTCCATTGATCGAAGCAGTGCTGGAAGTCTTCTTTGGTGATGGCCTTTAGGAGCTCTGCCGTTGTTTTTTGCTTTACCGCTCAAATCGGATCCCTTTCAAAGGAGATCTTTTTCTAACCTTTCTTACCTTTCAAGGAAATCTGAGCAGACCCGTTGACGTAAGAGTTTTTGGTCAGGAGTCAGCACCAGCTACGCACAGACTTTTGTCATGTGTAATTCCTTGTGTGCAATTTTTTTAAACGTGTTTTGGAACATGCATAGACAAGATATCCAGATACCCAACGCACCCGTCTAGGGCGCCCTCTAGGCGCGCAGTCTCGTTAATTAGTAGCCAGACCTCGTTTGTGGTGGTGAATTATAATTGATTATGAGTTTCCATTGTTTTTCTATAATTTTCACTAAATAAGATTATAGAACACCAATATCCACAAGATGAAAATAATGAAATTATCACTCATCTAAGCAAAATTTGGTATATAGTTAACAATACATGGTTGAATACAGGCTTTTCTAAACAGATATATAGCGAGACTGCCGATGTAAAATATTTTCTCTTTTACAGCTACAAAAGACTGTATTGTAATGTATTTTGTTCGTTACCCAGAGTATCGGCATAACCATTTTCGGGGGCTTCTTGTTCAACTGAAAGAAACAAGAACTAAAGAACTAAGAACAATTGGGCAGACACTTCATGTATGTTAATTATGAAATGTGAAATGTACCATACGATTTGTGCATCAATACCCACAGTTTCAGCAATTGCCCGATCGCCTAACCGATATTTTCGATATTGTTTTGATGTGAAGGGGTAACCCGGGCGAAAATCATCTAGAATGTCTTAATGATCATCTTTGAAATACTTAAAACCGTTAATAACGGGTGCATGAAATGAACATTCATAGTCATAAACTTCTTTCAATAATTTATAAGTTTCATTTGCTGTTTATCTTAGCTTCTCTTGACACTTGTGTCATACATCTCAGTTATAGGTTGTCTTTATAAACAGTCTTCAGTTTATCTTTGTGTAAGTATAGAAATTTATATTAGACTTAGCATATATTTGGAAGAATAAATGAATGAAAGAAACTATGAATGATGAATTGTGTTGTAATAACATGATATACGAGGATGGTCCCAGAAGTACCCAACAAAGAGAACGGAGCCCCATTGTTCGTCAGTACGATTAACGTGTTATTTAGCAAAGATGAGCTTATAATGAATCGGTCATCTCCTTCGGATATTCCTTAAGGAATGGCATCTTCAATGAAAGTTACCAGTTTCATCGTAATGGCGGTCAACTCTGGAAACAGCAGATTGATTCATGTTCAGCGCACTGGTCACTTCTCGCTGACTTTGGACTTTGACATCGCAGTGAGTTGTACAATTGTACAATTAACAGTAAAATATTGGATAGCAGAATTTTAACGATCTGCGAAGTAGTCATCTGAAAAAAACACGGTAAATCCCATATTCCCTGAAAATTTGGAAAGTGTCATGAAGATGTTTCCATCGAGTGTTTGACAGAAATAAAGTCGAATTCTTGCGCTGTTTCATATTCATGGATAAAACGTGAATCCATCACTTCACACCCGAAATAAAAGAACAATTAAAACAATGTACTGAAAATGGAGAACCGGCTCCGAAGAAGGCAAACACCGTTCCATCTGCAGACAAGGACATGGCGTCGGTTTTTTTGGGATATAGGATAATTTCCATTGACTATTTTGAAAAAGATAAAACTATCAACGGAGAGTATTATGCGAACTTATTGCAACGTTTGAGCGAAGAAATTGAGCAAAAACAGCCGAATTTGGCTAAAAAGAAAGTGTTGTTTCATCAAAACAATGCACTATCTGACACATCCGTTATTGCAGTAGCCAAAATTAATGAATTACAGTGTAAAAAAAAGAAAATAAATATATTTTTTTCCATAATTTTGTTAGCATAGGTACTTTTGGGACAATCATCGTATCACATAATATCTCAATCATCTGAAACGAAATGCCACGTAAGTGTACTCTAGAACAATGCCAGCTCTGCAATAAAGTGTTTTGGTAATAGTACCAACTTCAAAACAAAGAATAATCTCATTATTCTCCATTCAAATTTGGTTAAGTAATTACTAAGGTTGTGAATGTTTCCCAGTATTATTTCAAATTCATACTGTATCACTCAACAATCACTTAAACTACTATTTAGTAAACAAACTGTACTGCAATATTTAGAAACCTTCAATTAATGAAAAATGGCATAAGTTGAGTTGAGTAATTTGTATTTTTTATAATAGTGCAAGAAAATAATTTCAATTTCAGGTGTTACCATTCTTGCAAACTTTCTAAGCGTGTTCTATTTCTTAATTTTCAATATTACTATTGTTTCTATTTTAATTTTCTCTCCCGTTAAGTGGAAACTCAACCACAAGATTTTCTGACACCAATTGGTCTAGCAACTATTATTGAAGTTTGTTCAAAATGTTAATAATGACGACTTGGTAAGACAAATAGTTCATCCTAGAGTTTTCAATATTATCAATGATCTAGAAATATGGTTTTATACTTTGCCATTAGAAAACGTTGTCGTCAGACATATGTACAAAGATATTGTTGCGAGGTACATGTGCGAGTAAGGTGTCTTGCGCCATCACTTGTCGAGTTGTGAAACTATTATTTTTGAAGTTGGAAATTTTGACATTCTGTCATATGTCTAGAAAATTCACCGTCCTTTTATCAATGTCTATTTAGATAGTTATAGCCGAGAACAGTGATCAAGATTGTTCTAAACAAACATTCCAGACGAGACGATTCTCTTTGTAAAGATAAAGCTGTCTGGTGAATAATCAATCAGTCAGTCAAAAAATTTGGTCTCAAATACTAGTATGTATATATCGGTGTGAATGAAATCCTAGAACATTTTAAGGATGTTTCATATATTGTCATAAGAAAACACCTTCACTTAAATTTAAAAAGCAAAACTGGCATTTAAGATCCGTTCTTATGCTTGGTCAATAGAAAATAAACCATTTCTAGCATCTAAAATATTCATTTTTCCGCTATTACACATCAAACTTGATTTGATATAGAGAACCTGACATAAAAAATAAGCTAAAAATCCTGCTTTTTTCTTGAGTCTTAGTCTTATTGGCTTCTGTTAACAACTACAGATCACTGTTTTTCATTAAAAAATTGAGCAGTTGCTGAATTCTCAAAAATACGTAGGATTAACATTATATTAAAGAATTTTTCATTACTAAACATGTTGTAATATAACAGTTTTATTCCAATATTTCAGATAGTTCAATGGTAGCGAATCTTAGGTAGCATGAACCCATTGAAAAAGAAAGAAATTACTTGCATTTTGTAATTGCTGTGAACAGAACTTACTTACACGACAGGAAATTTCGAAATTATTTGGTCATTCTTGAATATTTTCAAAAAAATAATAGTCACCGGAAAGTTTGGTTGAAGTTAAATTATGATTCCAAATACGTAACAAATACAGATATCAATTAATTTAATTGTTGTTCTAGACAAAAGTATCTTGTAACCATTCCCACGGAATTAATTTTCGTGAGTTAAGTGATGTTACAAAATTGGGCAAAAACTTTACATAATTATAGTGTCTATTGTCCTTTCAATTGAAAACAATCGCTGCGTAGGAGTTACTATAAACAAGTAGGTTCAACTTATTTAGTTTTGAATATTTTTAAATTAATTCTTTATCTACTACTTCATTTCATATACAGAATTGGCGTGAATAATGTGGAAAAGATTTATAACGGCAGATGGTTAATACGTATTTTCTGTAACCTCAGTGTACATCACTACGACATTGCGGAAAAAATGCGTGAATTTATAATAACAAACAATAAACGAGGTTTCCGTTATTTCATAAAAAATCTATAGAAAGTCTAGAGATTAGTCATTAGAATTCAAATTAAGATATTACCATTGACCTAAAATCGTTCGACTGCTTTTATCCACATTCAAAATATTGAATATATTGTATGGAAGGCATCTAAAATGTGTCTATATGAGGCTCGTTTCAACCCATCAAAAAACCGTCCTTGGTACGGTGACGATTCTACGCAATTGAGATTACGTGTTCCAACCGTGCAGTTAACGTTACGAACGATTCTATTTTGTGTTCCAACCGACTTACGTATCATTTGTGAACCGTTTTCGGTATGGTCTTCTCGATTCTTGGTTGATAGAAAGTACTGTTCAGATTAGCAGGTTGGAAAAACAAGGGAATTGGAACGATATCAATTATTTCAACAAACCGTTTCTACCACTAAATTATTTGCGCGTTATATTCAATTTTTCAAATTAAAAACAAAAGCTCACACTAAGTTAAAATGTTTTTCTATTTAATAAGTAATTTTGTTTTAGATAGGTTATTATTTTTCCAACTGTAGCTTACTATGCGGCCATCAAATATTCAGGAACATAAACTAAAGACCAAAAATATTGTATAGCTGTAGATGATTTAGAAAATCGTCAAAATAATTGAACACTGGTGAATTACAAAAGATGTAGGATAATAAAAAGAGTGCACGGTGCCTATGAACATAGAAAAATGACTGCTGCATTTGAAAAAGCTGGATTAAAAAGGTGGGGTATCAATTGCAAAGTTTATTTGATGCTGCAACTTATGGATAGTTTAACGTATATATTGCACAAGAAAATTGAAGAATTATCCTAATTGAGGTGGTATAAAAAACAACACTTTCATGAGGGTCATAAGATACTTCAGTTTCAGGAATATTAGCTATTACGATGTTGTCTCGTTGAATTAAAACGGTATCGACAATTCAAGCAAGAATGGTTATGATGAATTTCTTTCGGTAAGCAAGGTGGGATCGGTTCTATTTTTCACTCTGTGGATATGCAGCTGGAGAAATAGTAAGGTCAGACAAATGCGAATGTATTTTGGATACAGTAGTCTTGGTGTTTATCGGCAATTGAAGTGACGATATTTCTGGTGTCGATTAGCATTTTTTTCTTTCTTCTTCCACCTGCTTTTCAATATATAGCTCACCCCAACAAAAATTGAGTTAGATTAGTTGAGATATTAATAAAGAACAAGAGACATAGTTGTCCACCATTTTTCTCAGTATTACCATATGTGATTCACTTCAATAATTTCTAAAAATGATTTTAAATATAACATTTCATTATATTTTTATCGTGTCTATTTGTCTTTTTTATTGAAATAAGCTTAAAATAACATGTAAAAATTTTCGATCTACTTCGGTCTTTATCAAAATATTTCTTTATTATCGAATACCACTGCCTCCTTAGCTTATTTTGCCTGTTTTGCAGAATAATTATTTGCCATATAATGGTGAATTATTCGCTTTCTCTTTATAGAACGTTACCTTAAGTTTATTAAATATCCAATCACCAGACTTCACTCTCAACATAGCAATAATGGAAATATTATTATAGACCATCAAATAATGCAGTAGTTACATACCATCCACTCATGAAATTTTCGGTAAAATATCGTCAACACAATGGTTTATTCAAGAAGTTTTCCCTATTATGATCGGTTCTGCAAATAATAAATAATCTCAATTGTAAGCATCCAGTAAACTTTTGAACAACAACCTATTGTGGCAAAATAGATGCTCAATAACATAACTGAGAACCCTACATTCATTCAACGCATAATTACTGATGACGAGACATACATTTATAAGTATGACGTCGAAACTGTTCAACAATCTATCGAAACTCTAAACATGAGCCAAAATATAAAAAACTTGATTGAAAACCAAAGTAATGCTCATATATTTTTTCGATTGCCGTGGTGTGGTTTACCATGAATTCAATCCAGAGGCTCAAATAGTCAATAAGGAGTACAAATTGGCGTCCACGGGAAGCAATGAACGGATTTGTGAGCACACAACTCGTGGATCATTAACCACGACAATACGACGTCACTTTCCAGCATGATTTTTCTCTCAATAAGGATCCGGCGTTCATGTGTTTTAAAGACCTGGAAAAGGCGTTTGACCGAATACAACTAGAGGACGTAGTACAACTTTTTTACAACAGGCAAATCTCATATACCATACAGACCAAAATCAATGGCATGACTATCGAAGAAATTCCTGTAAACAATGGTATTCGACAAGGAGATTCTCTTAACCCCATATTGTTCAACATCGTTATGGAGTAATAAAAAGCACTCGTAACCTGAAAGGGAATAAAATGGGGAACAAAGACGTCAAGATCCTATACTATGTTGATGATGCTGTTCTGATTGCAGAAAGCGAAGATGACCTACAGAGATTACTATTCAAATTCAACACAACGGCGAAAAGTTTAAAAATGAAGATATCTGCAGCAAAAACCAAATGCATGACCACCTCAAAAACACCTATCAGATGCAAACTGGTTGTAGATGATGAAATTATACAACATGAGATGGAATTTTAATATCTAGGCATATAAATATCAGGATACGGTGATATCGAAGCGGAGGTAAGATACCAAGCGGCAAAAGTAGCACATACCTCAGCTTACCTGATCGATACAATCTTCTGAAACAAATATAACGGAATCGAGACCAAATCCCGAATCTACAAGGCTGTCATCCGGCCTATATTAACATAACAGACTAGACACATTTAACACAAAGAGAATATTAAAAACGAAACGAAAATAGTGCGCAGGATCGCTAGAAAAACACCCTTCCCCCTTGACGGGGAGAGAAGCGAGGACATTAGAAGAACATATAAGATTGATAACGTAAACGAATGGATTTTGGGAAGAAAGAAAGAGTGAAACGAACACATAGATCTAATGAATGACGTCATAATGGTCAAAATAGCGAGAGACAAGTGGCCCTTAGGGAGCCTAAGCGTTGGAAGACCCCACAAGAGATAGAGCTACAACCTCTCTAATCGGCAGAGGATAAGAGGAAAAACAAGCATTTTGCTTACATTAAAGAAATAAGGAGAATAAGGAAATGGGAAAATTTAACTCCGGTTGACGTTTTTTCCTTTTAGATACGAAAATCCGTTTAAAGAAATGCGCCATAAGTCCATTGAAGTCATAAAAATTAATTCGCTTGAGGTAGTGAAAACCATCCTAACCAAGGCTTACAAAAAGTGTAAGGAAGCTTGGATTGAAAGCCAGCATGCTGGTACCGGATAGAAAGATCCTATTTGGTAACATAGAGTTTCTCGGCTATTTGAAACCATTATAGAATATATGACAAACAAAAGTTGCTCCATTTGGGATCCATCGAAATTATACCACTGAAAAATATTTTCGAATTATTATCAGCGGTAAATTTAAAGAAGATAACACGAAATCAAGTTATTCCAACTGATTTGCCGTTCATTTCCATGCGATTTAATTTCCTCCTTGCATTAACAGGATCATTACCAATCGTTAAACGTTGCTTGTTTGAAATAACTTCACTATTTCATGCATGTCTAAGAATGTGTGTGAAAATATTTTTTCAGGCACCTATAGCAAAACCTGAACATATTATTCCAATACCATTAAGATTGAAAAGTTGACAGAAAAATACGTGTTTTAGCAAAGTAGCAAGCGTCGGAAATGAGCTAGCTCTAAATAGAATTTGTTTTTTGATCGACAATGTAAAATACCGTATATCCTTGTGATTCTCCCATCTCTGCTCAGATAAGACATTATTGAACTATTGTCTACTTATACACATTGCAAAATATCTTAATGATTTCTTTTTGCAACCTACATACTTGATTGTTTTTATGGTCTTGTATCTTGAAGGTTAACGAAAGTAAAATAACTGAATAATTAAAATCAGAAAACTACATATCACTATTTATTTTTTCATATGTTCCGATATCTGACAGCTATGCATTTGTAATTATTATTTCTGATGATTTTAAAAAACTGGAGGAACATCATATTTCAATTTAAAAACGATACACAAGACTGGTTTCAATATAAATAAAAAAATATGCGTTATATATAAACCTGAATATCAAATCAACCATCAAACATTCTTAACAAATTTTATCAAAGATATCATTGAATTCTTCGAAAATAATTTTTCATGAATGCAATATTACTTACATCATAGTCAAGCTAAATTCTCAACATGTTTCTCAACGAAAGGAAATATATATCTTTGCTAATGATAAGAAGGTTAGAAAGCCAGCCAATACACTCAGTGAAACACAGGAATCATGTTACAACTCAATATTGCAGAAATAAAAAACATATGAAACAATTTGCTACACAAGTCAGTAGTTATTTATAGTAAAAAATACCTTTCTTTGAGAAATTATCACAATTTAGATAAGCCTTTCCTTTTGTCTAGAATATTTCAGAAACTTTTCAATTTTTTTGGAAATATGTTACCGTCTGCTAAGTATTCGCTGTGATGGAATATGGACGCCATAGAGATGCAGTAACCTCAATTTGCACTAGAGCTACTACAAAAGCCATAACGGTCGAAACGGATGTGCTCTAAACTTGTGCTGGAGCACAGGAAAGCCCTACATGAGTTGCAGCACAAACAACCAATGAGTTCAAAACACATTATCTCGAAGTAATCTGCTCACAAGACAACATCTGCAAAAATGGATGGAAACACCTGATATAAGATAAGCTAAGGCATACATACATGGGCCTTCTGCCTTTCTTGCTCACTGCTTTACTTAAGCAGCGCGAGATAGGTCTTTGATAGTTTAAATGGTCACTGACTACCTATGAACTATGAATGTAATGACGTTATGGAAAACTTGAGTAGTTTCTCAAAAGTTTGGTAACGTACTGGATGTTTGTGTTGTGGATTTTTTTGACATCTGGATAAGAATCTGATCCCAAGTTTGATAAATTAATAGAAATATGAATTATAAATCCAAGCATATGTTTACAAATGAAAACAATGAATTTGAACTCAAATACAGTGTAATAAACTATAAAAGAAATCAGTCAACGACATTATCAGCATATAAAAACATTGAAATTCAGGCGCCAATGGTAGAAAGATCTATAATAGATGTTCATCCTCATAAATAAGTGGTACCTGAACCTCGCCACAAAGGTTTTTTCGCCTACAATTCCATAAATAGTGGGCTACGATACTCACTACGTAACATCACGAGAAAATGTTATAATTACTGACCTACTAAACATCGGAAATATTTTCATGAAATATTGCTACTAAAAGAATTATCATGCCCCATTAACTTAACCTCAAATTCTAAAAACTAATCATTATTTTTATTACAATTGATATTCTAAATAGAGGATGGGAAAATATAATAAAATAATAGGATGTACAATGCACAAACTTTGATCTTTCTTCTTTAATTATCTCTGATTGTAAACGAAATAATTTTAGAGATCTAAGTGGGCGATGCTAATGAATACTCCCATTTAATTAACTTGCTTGGATCACTCAAGCTGAAAGTGGCACATCATCTAAGGAAAATTGAATTGTACTGATTTCAATCGACATTTGTTTGTTAAACAAGCTTATTAGAGCTGACGACTGATTGTTGATTATTGGCGTTATTCCAGTTATTATCATTGATGTTCAAGTATAAGAAAATTGTTAAATGTTTTGGCTTAGTTTTTAAAGGTGAATTCTTGAAATATCTGCAACAAGTACGAGGATGGTTCTAGAAGAAGAAAGACAAAAATGTTGAAAAAAAAATTTTTATTTTTCAACGTAATCTCCTTTTAGCTCCGTACACTTTTCCCAGCGATGTTCAATAAGTTGATACACTTTTTATTATAAGAATCGTCAAGCTCCTCAAAACAGTCATTAACTGCCGACATCACTTCTTTATTGTTGGAAAATCTTTGACCACAGAGCCATTTTTTCATGTCTGGGAACAGAAAATAATTCACGAGAGATAAATATGCCGCATAGGGTGCATGAGGTAGCAATTCAAACATCAATTCATCAATTTTGGACATTGCAATAACAGATGTGTGAGCTGGTGCATTGAATTGATGGAACAAAACTTTCTTCTTGGCCAAATTCAGCCGATTTGCAGTAAATTCGCATAATACTCGCTGTAGTTTTCCCTTTTTCATGATAGTCAATAAATATTATCCCACGCGCATTCGAAAAAACCAACGCCATGTCCTTGCCTGCAGATGGAACTGCGTTTGTCTTCTTCGGAAACGGTTCTCCCTTTTCAGTCCATTGTTTTAATTGTTCTTTTCTTTCAGATGTGAAGTGATGAATCCACGTTTCATCCATAATTATAAAACGGCGCAAAATTTAAACATCAAAAAATCGATGGAAACATCTGCTAGGCGCTGGTTTTCTTCCATTGTGAGCAAACGCGGCACCCATCTTGCGCACAGCATTCTTATGTCCAAATTTCCGGTTAATATGCGATATAACGCATTTTTTATATGCCTACAATGTCTGCTAGCTCGCTCACTTTCAGTTGACGATCATGGATTACCGTTTTGTGGATTATCTCAACATTTATAGAGTCGTTATCTCATTTGGTTGACCACTGCGATGGTGGTCTTCGTAGATCGTTCAGCCTCGTTTAAACTCTGCTTCCCAATATTTGACTGTTTATAACGAAAGAACAGTCTCACTTAGAGTAGATTCTAGTTCAGCTTCTAAATTGGTTGGGCTAATGCCTTTCGAAATAAAAGTATTGTATCAAATAGATTGTGTAACCGAGATCTGGGATCATTCTCGAATTCTTCTTGTTATATTAGGTATTTATTTCTATGGTTCAAATTAACAAAATTTGAATCAGAATTTTAACCTCCGATCACTGGTAGCATCTGGATAATTGATGTTTCGTGTTATTCCAAGGAAAGTTTTCCACTTAATTTTTAAAATATTAATACCCCATTGAAAGTACGTTCTACAAACTTTACAATAGGAAAAATATGACCTGTAAATTATGTTTGAAAATGAAGTCCATACGCTAAGAGGATTATAGGGGGTATACTATGAGATACACCTTTGATCATGACCAGAAATTGATTGTAACAATATCTTCGATATTTGCTGATGGCTTCAAGCTCAACTTTTCTCCTCCCAAAATATATTACTATTTCCGAATAATATTCCGAGAGATAGAATTAATCAAAGACTTGGGTGCATTATTTTTAAAGAGGTTAACTTTGGAGGCGTCAGTCAAAAAAATTTCTCTTTCAGGATGCAGAGTAGTCAAAAAATTTGATACATCTCAGATTAATTTATGGATAACTCTCTTTCTTAGATTGTTTCCCTTTTTTAAAAATACAGAGTTTTAAAGTTTTTGGATAAAAATACAAAATACTTATAAAAGTTATTTCCAACATCTCTTTACTTGTTACAACATTTTTTAATAACGACAATTTAACAAAATCCAATAACAACAGAAATAAGATTATCTGTTTGAACCAATATCATATAAAAATAAATTTGGAATCAATCGTTTCTTTAAATATAATAAATCAAAACTTTGCAACAATTTGCATTGTTCACATTAGTAAGAAGTTTATTGATGATTTTATCGTATTCCACTGAATAATTTTAGTCATAGTACAAACAGAATTACAGATTGTTCAAAGTATCAATCTGCTGAAATTAAAATATCAAGTGATAATTTTGCCATCACATACAAATTATTTGCGCATTTTATTTAAAAATTATCAGTCTGCTTTGTTATTGACGCCTTCGGAAGCATCAAGCCTAAGTACCAGGAACAGATCCTTGGTTGACACAAAAATTTGTTGTACTCAAATATTTTGATTGTTATTTAGCAGAAACTGGATTTAAATTTAATAGCAACACAAAAAATTTTTGAATTGATAGCAAAACTGATAGTATTTTTGACAGGCGACAGGTGAAAAAGCCTCCTTGCATGTGATCATGAAATTTTTTGTTTCGAATTCTCAAGAAAATTCAGTGGAAAAGAAATATATCTACGGGAATTTAATACTGAATCTATGTTATATATTGCGTGTAATATGTAAATACTTGATATCAACCTTTAAAAGTATGTGATTGTGGAAAGAATATCCATTTTCACGTGAAAATTATAATAATAATACAATTAATTATTGTGGTTGAAATAAGCTTTTTTGATCTGTTTAAAGCAAGTTTTTCAAATCATTTTTTTAGATTCTATACGTATAATATCATACAGTTTGTTAATTAATAACACCCCCCACTTAGTAACTGAATACAGAGCTAACCAGGTAGCTCTTAACATTTGAAAACCTCTCATTTGTTAGATCCTGATCCTATTTTCATTCGTTTGGAGTACACACTTCGCCACTAATTGACATATTCTTATTTCTCCAGATGAAGACTCTCAGGAAGCCCGATATCTCATCTGCTTCTCGATTTCTTCTATTAATTTTCTGCTACTGGTAATGTTGATCCCGAAGTACTTGAAGCTTATGACCTCATTTAGTTTCGGATGATTTACAACGAATTTGCAACAGGTATAAAATATGTTTTTATAATAGTTACGTAATTAACAGGAAATCAAACTATGGTGGAGAACTCAATGAATTCTAATCAACATCAATTACTACAAACACAAACAAGCAGGAAGAAAATATTTAATTACTACACAATTGCGTAGTGGTATAAAAATTTTGATAGTTTCGACCAAAATGTTAAGCTGGTGATTTAACATTTGATACTTTTTATAACAAAATATTATTTGAGTGCATGTACATATCCAGTAATGCACAATATCTTAGTAGTCTCATGTATAGAGAAAATTATCAGCCCTCTTCGAAGATTCTTTGTAGCTATAATGATTTAATTATAAACATTATTTTATAATTAACTGAATGATAAATAAAAACATCAAAGGTTATACAACAATTTACCTTGATGAATGGTTGGTTTGAAAAAAAAATTACATCACCATTAATTTTTGTTCTTGATGTTTTTCAAAGATGTTATTGATGGACAATGCGGATATATGTAAAATGATGTCAGATGTTGTATGCCATGACGGAAGCTATGACCCATTGATAATTAATTGATTGATTTTTTACATAGATTTCAAAATACGCTTCATTGGATTAAATTATGAGTTTAAGATTCATTGGTTAGTTTATATAACAATCAAGAAACTCTATTCATCATCTTAGTAAATCTCTTCTTTTAGTCTCTACATATAATGTTTTCTAGGACCTTAAAAAACGTACATATCTAGCTTTAAACTCCGCAAAAGGAGTATCTAACCCGTTTTGCATGGTGAATCATTCCCTATTTTCTTTTACTGATTTCTATTATGGAGTGGCGTGGTTTGTGTACCACCTTACTCCACTTTTCTTTGTATATAACCGTTTCCTTCCAATTCGCAGCACTCAGTAGCTTTCTATATTTGGTTTTTCCACCTGGATTTCGGTCCTCCTTTTGAGCTATTTTTCTAGGTCTCTAATTCAACTTTTTTAGACGACGCCATCTGAAAGTTGTTCGTTCTGTATCTGAAAGTGTTTCATGTAGTGAAAGTGACAGTTCCGTACTGCAAAACACTTTCGGGACGCTCTGAAGTAGACAAGTTTAACTTCCTTAAATGTGACTCTAGCCACTTCAATGTTGACAGTTGAAAGTTTCACTTCGATGATTTTGTATAACCTTAAATTTTTAATTTTCTGAAATTATTTGTTTTATCCGAAGTTTGATCTTATGCGTCGTCTAAAAAAAGATGTGTACACCGCGGCTGAAATACTACTTTGTTGGACTCGTCTTTTGCTTCGCTCGCCTCCCCAATTTTCAGATTCGTCCAAAAAAGTAGCACTTTCAGTCCTTAGCATACAAATAACTATTGAAAAGTGTCTTTTCCTCACTTATGAGAAACCTAGAAATATACACGAAAAAATTTTAAACTATTACTGGCGGTAGGGTCTGCGTCCCACAAGGAGGCAATTCGAAAATGAAGTCGACACGAGTTTAACCTTTTAAATGCAATGTTAGATTTCGGTGCTGAATTTAATTATTAGATATAATTCAGCCCCCTCAATGAGGTCTTGTTCAGACGATTAAATTAATTCCGATTTAAATTACTTTGAAGAAAAAATTTGAAAAGAACCTTAAAGTTTCTATACACTTCTCATACTTCAACTAACAATCGTGTTCTTGAAGCTCGTTGTCAAATTTCTTTATTTAATGCTAAGACATACTATAGTCAATATCAGCATTTCTTGAAACGGTTCTTGAAAAAATGTCAAAGCTATGCAACTCAGTAAAACAGGAAATAAGTGAAGATATGGAAAATCATCTTGTTGAATAACTGGAAACAAGAAATTTCTCAGTGGAAGTGGATTGATCACATACGTGAGATATATTGATAAAGGGCATCTTGATAAAACATATTGTACCAAAGGCTAAAAACTACTTAGATGTCAATTATATACCAGTGAAAAATACAACGTATGTGCTTCAGATGGGTAAAAAATTAGCTAATTAAAATTGATGAACGACGCGAATCCAAAAATGATTCTTTTGCATTGTGTTATTCATAGAGAAACTTTGGTATCTTAAAACATCTCGCCTGGTCTAAATAAAGTAATGTACTCAGTAATGAAGTGTGTTTATACTTTTAAACCTAATAATAAATGCGAGCATCTCCCCAAGTAATTTTGTGAGGAACTAAATGAAGACCATGCGAGACGTGTCCTTCTTACTGAAGTAAGATGACTATCTAAGGGGAACTGATTCATGGCACTGTTTGATACTTTTTTAATGATTTTTTAAGCGACAAACATGAAATGAAGTATCTGTTATAACTAAATTTATTTAGCTGATATCTTTGAATAACTGAATTTACTGAATAAACAACTTCGAGGAAGTTGGATTTTTCTGACATATTGAATATACAGTGTCAACAAGAACATGCAGAAAGTATGAGTCGTCAGTTAAAACTTTATTTAATATAAAAGTACTGATGTTGTGGCTCTGTGAGGAAACAGAAATCAAATACCCAAATTACATCCAATATTCAAGAAAACTATCGCTAACGTTTCCAATTTCATATTTAACTGATTATAGATTCAGTTCTGTAAACAACTAGTGAAAAAGACAACTGCTGGGCTGGATATATCACAATTTGAAGACATGAGAATGAAGTTAATCTAATTTGAAATTTTTGTGCAGCAAGTATAAAGCGCAAAGATTTCACTAAAATGAAATAATGAATAAATATAGAAAAATTCTCACTACAATTATTTGGAATACAAATTTCAATTTTTTATTAAGCGTTTAAAATATTTACTTCAGGTACTGTGTTTCGTTAACAATTTTCTAAAACCTATCAGTTATATACGAGAATATTGGAAATGTTAAGATGGAACATGACAGAAAAAAGGTTGAGACATACTGCTTTGAAGAGTTGGTAAATCAATAGCAAAAGATGAAGCCTAAGATATGTGAAAATCCTGGAGCCGTTGAGCACATAGGCCCTCAGATAAGCCCGTCGTGCCCCACTTGACGTTACCAAAGGTCGATGTCCTTTTATAAAGAGCTTTTTGATGACATTAGACAAGCTGTGAGGCTTACCCAAGTGTTTAAACCACGCTCGTATGAGTGCTGAGTATTCACAGATTATCCTCCTCCTTGCACCAACAGTACTCTGGATCATCCATGGTGTAAAATGACCAGATTTCGCGCCTATCCAGTTGGAACTGTTGTTTGGTGTGAGACGCATAAGGTTCATCTATTTGTGTTTTTGCTTGTCTTATCCCACGTGTCTATCCATCTCTACCAAGCATACCGTTGATAGACGCGATAGCAACACTTTTAGCTGCACCAAGGATGGGTTCTAAGTCCCATCGGTGAGTTGGACGATCCCAGTCTGGCGAGTGAGTGCGGCTTGTCGTTGCCTTTGTTACAGAGCGAGACAACACTAAATTACTTGAAAATCTATATTTATTGAGAGATATTTGTGGTATGTGATGGAATGACGTGTATAGATTCGGAGAGAATGAAAAAATAATTTCAGGAAAAGCAACAAGCAGAGAAGGTTCTATTCTAATTCTAAATAATAAACATTGAATTTCTTTCTATTAGAAAATTAAATGATATTTCAATATCCTCTTCTCTCTCCTTCCAAATAACATTTTATGAAAAAATTATCTCGAACTTTTGTCGTATTATGAAATGTGTGGGAATAACTAGCGATTTTGTTTGAAAGTCGATTCCACAACTTAATTAAATTACATTATGTACTTACTACTTCCTGGATAAACACGCAAAGCAATGTGTTGGATTAACACTAAAAACAATTTTACTTTTACCATTACACCATTGTAAAGAAATTTAGTTGCGTAAGACGGTCATCAAAGAGATGTATTACAACTGCAGAATTTACATAGAGTACATTGAAGATTTTGTTTCCTAATACTTCTACTGAAATAAGTTGTGTAATATATTGAGATTGAAAATATTACCCAATTTCATAAATACTATCTATTAATCAAGTTTGGACGTTTTTATTTGCTAAATATAAATTAAATTATTCAAATGACTTCATGCTGAATAAATCTTCTTTGATTTGCATATATTTGGATAATATTGAAACTTGGCCATATATCTTTTAGAGTAAGTTTAAATACAGATAACATACACCAATTTTTTAACTTTGAAGATTATTCTACTTTTTATCAATAACTTTTTTAGTCAGAAATGTTGGTTCTTTTTGTTATCTTTTTTGTAAAAATATCCTCCTTTTAACCAATTTACGAGTCTATTATTTTTTTAATAGATCCATTAAACTTGTAAATGTTTGGGGATCATTTATGAGGTCATCAAAGTAACTTTTAATTATCTATTCCAATACTTTATGAATCTACGAGTCAACGAAACGAAACGAAACGAAAATAAATCGTTCATAATAATGATAACACCACAAAGGATAAGAGCAATGAGAGGTTCTACAATACAACTGAATAAAATAAAATAATGATCTTAGAAAAAGTTCGATTTGTTTATCTTGGGGTGGTTATCAAGGACGACAGAAACGAGAGAGGAAATCTGGAAGCGAGGATAACGTTGAGAGCGCTGAATGCAATAATAAGTTCCAAAAATATCTTCAGAAAACTGAACATACATACAAAACAATAGTGGGATTGAGACTTTTAGCTGATTAGAGCAAATAACTGAATGCAGAATTTATTTGGACAAGTAGAGACATAGAACAAGGAGGGATGAAAAAAGGAATACCAAAGAAAAGATGGTACGCAGAGACCTAAGAGAGAGAGAGAGAGAGAGAGAAAGGAATTCAGAACTGGAAGACGAAAGCAAAAAAATGGGAAGCTTTTGTGTATAACAAGGTTAATATCTTGACGGTGTATTCAATATTTGACTACATTGTGATTAACTATATCTCTTTTTACAAACAACAAGGTTTCATAAGTCTAATGATTGTTAACTTGTCATCAGAGCTATCAATATATGACATTTTTTCATGTCAAACTTAGAGAAAATCAAGATATACTTGTTGATGGATTATTGCGAAATGTTACAAGATAGAACAACCTCAATCCCAATTTTTTGACATATATGTTTCACATAATACATACTAATTATTTATAATAATAATAACAATCAATAAAATTATCATTACTTTATACCAGCATCAATTATCACTTAATAATTTTCAAAGCCAATACGGATGGAGATAAGATAAATTTTCACTTAGCAATCCCCTATTATTTTTTAGTTCCTAGAGACTAGGTCACGTTTGTGTTTATTGATACATGCCTTTATAGGAAAATCATTCAATTTAGTGTAATGTTTTTTTTATTTTTCCATTTTTTGCGGTGGGGTGTATTTATACACATGGTGATCCTCACTTAATTTATTTAAACACATACACTAGAATTGATAAACTATGCACTAAACACTGAACTACTCGCTATTTATCATAATTATCCACTAATAGTTGATTATTCACTAACTTATATTATTTCTTCAAATTAATTTTCACTATCTCGATCCGTTCACAATGACATTTAATTATAAACTTACTTTCTCGCTGATAAACAAGAGAGTATTTATACAGAAAGAATTTCTCGATCATTTGATTCTAGAAAATAAACCAATAGATTCCTGGAAAATAAGTCATAAAATATCAAACGTTACCGCTTATTTCTACCAAGTTTGTACCCGGCACGTCCACAAAATTTTCTATTATCTATCGAATAATTAAACAGGACTGGCTTCACGGTCCATGTTGTGTCGTAACATTATGTTCAAATGTACATTTTGAGAGGTAATATCGTTTTTGTGTGTATACTTTTCATTTCATAGATTTTATTTCATTTGTGTATTCATTTAGTTATTAGTGTTTTTGTTCTGAAGGTATTTATAAGCTTTTGTCCATAGATTGTAATCAATTTTTTCAACATAATCATCAAATACATTGATGCACTTTAGTAACAAGATCTTCCACAACTTAGAAGCTTGAAGCCAGTCATCTTTAGGATTTCTCTCAAAAAATTGAATTAATTAAAGTTGCAGTATATTTAAAGTATAACCAGAAATATATGAATTATGAAAAACCAAAAATTTCAACAGTCAAATCAGAAAAATAAAACTTAATAACAAAAACTGCATGCCCAGAATTTTTATGGATATCTAAATGACAGTAATATACCATCAAATCTACAGCCAATTTAGAATATTGTCGCTAATGACCACTGTGGTAGTTGCGATTTGCTGGCAAATAAAAATAATCCTCGGTAAATATTATAGATGATATAGATAATTTAAAGTACACCGGGTATTCACGATATAATGGGAGCCACTAGAACGTAAAAAATTATATATAATTGAAAATTGAATTTGCAAGTATTTTCCGTTTATAGAAATTACAAAAGGTTATTCAGATGATCTGGATGATAATGGCAATTGTAAAGATTTACAAATATTATCACAATTATTATTAACGGTACCATATTGATGAATTCTATCATTTGATGGAACTTTGAAATTTACCAATAACTATGAAATTAAGAAAAAACACTTCATAAATCATAGTAACAGTAAATTGTGCAACCAAAAATGGAAACTAGTCCAACGTGAGATGCTTCAGCGCTGACCACAAACATTTCAGTTTTTTCATTTTCACCTCCTCGGGTATAGTTTCGCGAGATGCTCTATCTGTGTTGACTACGCATAATTAAAATTATATATTAGTTTTTTTCTGTTATTAATATGAAATTATAGAGATTATACGAAGTAGAAGGGAATATACCTAATCGATGAACAGAATTTTTTAATATTATTTTTAAATATTGAAATAAATCGTGGAATTTGAACCCTAAAAAGATATGAACTCGTCAAATATTTCCCAACCTGCTATATTAATTAAACTCTGGTTATAAACTCTGTTTATAACGCCTTATCGGGAATTACCTGCTTAATCCTCTACTTGATCGTCCATAAACAAAAAAGGCTTTTCAAAGTAGAAGAATCTTCTGGACGTTATACTACGTCAAATTCTAGAATATGTTTATAAGAGCTTGATCAATCAGGAGAATGTGTATCGTAGTTTCCTTCTCTACTCCTTACGATCGGATGAGCTCCCATGTCTGTATTGAATCTATGATAACCGATTTCCGCATACCCCGTCTACTTACCTGTAGTGTTTCCATCACTCAGTCTAAGAAGTTTGTAGTGTAAGATTTTCCTCAGTACACGAATAAGTGATTCCCTCGACCCTGTTTGCAGTTGAATCTAAGTTTCAATTCAGGCAAAGCTATTAGTACCACTGCACTGTCTATGTAGACATGGTTATTATCTTGTTCACCACGATGAGTATGGCCACTAGCTCAGTCCGACTAACAGAAATGCATTTTTATAAGGAAAAAATGTGTTACCCCACTTTCGCTTGTGTTCCCAAGCTCGATTTTTTTTATCTTCTTGTATTAGATATTATACCATTTCTGAAAGCAAGCTGATCGATTATTGGCTTCAATCCTCTATGGTGGAAAGCTTCAATCTTGAATCTTCTGTTAATAGTTAGGTATATTGAAGTCTTTTAGGTGGTAAGGATTTCCTCCGCCTAAATTTTATCTCGAAGAGCTGTTAATAAGCTGGCAGATAAAGGGAGGTAGAGATGCTCTGGATCCGACGACTTGACCAAGCCTAGATTCAACTGCAGACAGGGCCTGAGGTAATCTCTTACTCGTGAACTGAGGAAAGTATTGAACTGTGGGCATAAGAACAAACAAAGAGGCATGAATTCACTCATAAGGCTATTAACAAGCCAAGACAAAATCCTCAGACGGAGTGTTGGAAATACTGCAGATGAGCAGACGAGGAATACGGAAATCGGTTTTCATAGATTCAATATAGACAGGGGAGCTTATCCGGTTCTGACGAGTAGATAAGGAAACTACGATACACATTCTCTTGATTTGTCAAGCTCTTATAATTAAATTCTAGCATTTGATGTAGTAGAACGTCCGGAAGATTCTCTCATTTTGAAAAGTCTGTTTTGTTTGGGACGATCAAGTGGAGGATTTACTTGCGGCGAATTCAAAACTAATATTCAATACTTCTGGCTTGAAATACGTTTCAAAGTTGCATATTTTTAAGATATATTGTCACAAAAACAATAAAATTTTGATGGACAAATACAAAAAAAATGAATTTGGGAGCTTATTGTGTTATGGTAATTATTTTAAAATATTGTAAAAATACTTCTGCTTAACAGTGATATGAATATTCTTTAATCAATTTTAATAATAATCGAAACGTAGTTATATACCGCAAAATGTATTAATACATATTTCCTTAGAGATTTGATTATTAATTAAATTATTAAATATACAATTTTAAGACGCGTCCAATACTTATAAGATCTAACAATCATTATTGTATTGTCAACACTAAATTATTTACTTTCTTGTCATAAAATAGACGGTTTCGGGTTTGGATTGTAGATAATTCATTCTTCTGTACCTATCATTGTACCTATCAGTACTTATCACCGATAGATATTCTATTATTTCTCTCACAATGAATTACAAAAATTTTTGTTCAAATAGTTTAAATATCTTTAATTGAAAGAGAGATTCTCAGAAAACTTTCTCCCTTTAAACAAGTATCAGAATCTGTTCGCTTAACTTTCAATTCATCTTTACATTTCTCTTAAATAATATTTTTATTGAGTAGATTAATCACCGTCGATAAGTTACATCGATTGAAGAACGAGATCTCGTTTATGTGAAAGTTGAGAAGAATGAGTTGTGTAAATGTACTTATTTACCGGTGTTTTTAACGTATAAATAAAACGTGTTTAGTTGCCGTAACAATATCTGTTATCCATATGAATAATTGCAAAAAAAAATTTTCCGCTTCAAAAAATTCCTCATTGGATTATCCCCAATTTCAAAAATCTTTTACTTAGAAAATATTTATTATACATAATTTTTGTTATTTATCATTTACATTACCATTACAATTACACAGATTGACGCACGCTTCGATAATCAAGTTATCGTCTTCAAAGATCGAAAATAAACGATTTACCTTCAGTCCTGAAGACGATAACTTGGTTATCGAAACGTACGTCAGTACGACAGTGTAATTGTGAGTATTGGTGTAGTGATAGTATAAATAGATGTTCAGTATGAATACAACCAATGGTTCCAAAAAACTCCAACTTAATTTGTAACATTAAAATAGCAACCAAAATAATAATAAAGTGCCAAGATGAAATACCAATGTTAAAATGGAAACTATATAAAGAATTTAACAGTAAAACCAGCCATATAAAATAACCGAAAGGAGAGTATTTAATAAAATGACTTGAAAAACGCTTTTGGATAGGAAAAGAAGGGAAAATATAAGTAAATGCAAAATAGGAAACGTTCAGTTATAAGTACCAGGTAAAGATAGGGACAGATCATTATAAGATCGAAGAAGTTTAGGAAGCCCTCTAAACTGTTGGACTATAGACAGAACACTGCGCCAATAATTCTTGTAAATCTATTTATATTTATCCCCAGAGCCCTAGATTTTGCCCAACCTTTGTCGAATCAACGAAGTGAATTCGAAAAAAATGCCATATATTTTGAGTGACGTATATTATTTTTTATATATACGGCTATTTAGCTTTTATAAGCAGATAGTATTAGTTAAGGAAATTCGTCACACAGTGTGAAGAAAGACCACATCAATTTTGATCAGGTTTGGGATTCAGATAGTGAGAATGAAGTTTCTTCTTTGGCTAAAGCAAATGGTCATCGCTAAGGTCACGAAACCGATTAGCTTCAAGAAACATTATGTATATTAGACCGGGAGCTACATGTATGTGTAAAAATGAGTTAGATATGTTACTTGCCGTCTTTTTTTATAGATTATAGATCATAGTTGCCAATTGCAATAAAATGAGGAAAAAAAGAGACACAAAAAGAAAATTTTGTATCAAATTTTCGTCAGAAAAATGGAACGAAAAGTAGACTAACCAACGATAGACATCAATCGACTCGAATGAAGGAACAATACATAAACATGTAAAGGAGGCCGCTACGTGAAAGATCGTAAGAATAGTCTGATGATGATATATTGAGAATATAATAGGTGGATGTCGTTTTAATTGATAATCATATTCGAAATTTATTAAAAAAGTGATTCAGATAAATTATTAGAAAACTGAATTTTTAGTTTTCAAAACAATCAAATTAGGCCATAAAACTTTGATCGTGTCGCTCGGACAGGCATCTTCACCATAATCTGAAATCGAATTCATCCACCTTCACACACTAGATTTTTCATATTACCTGTATTTTAAATGGAAGTTCTAATATCTAAACTTGCCATTTCCACTTTTCGTGAAAACTCACTGGATCAATTTTTAATTTTCTTCTGGATCCTTTACACATACTCTGTGTCAATAATAGGCGCAATTCTAAAATTGTGTTTGCATTAATTTTTATCAATAATTCTTGTAAACCTATTTGTATTTAACGTCCCATTGTAACTCTTATTTATTAGTGAAGAAAATGTATCACAGAGTGTGAAGGAAGACCACATCGATATTAATCAGTCTTATGAATAACAGAGTGAGGATGAGGGTTGCTCTTTGGTACAACATCCACTGCCAAATCTAGATATTCAGGTAAATAACTATGCATCTAAATGAACTAATGATCAGATAGAAGGCACTTCGAGGCAGGGTCCTAATGAATTGATTAGTATACCATCGCTAAAATAGATGGTCATCGTTAAGGACAGGAAGCCGAACAGCCGCAAGAAACGTTATGCACATGAGCTATACGTATGTGCAAACATGGATATGTTGGTTTTCGTCTTTTATTACAGAAGATATGGTGAAACTAAAATATGTGAAATACAAGATTGTATCTGCCACTCAGTAGAATGGGCTGATGTAACTTGGCACTGCCACTTATTTTGGAAAACTTACTGAACCAGTATTTAATTTCCTTTTCGATTCTTTATACACAAATTCATTTTTCATTTCTTATCTATCATATTTGAAATTTTTTAAAAAATAATCAAAATAAAATTTTCAAAAAATCAAATCTACGTTTAGTTTTTCAAATCAATCTTCACCCTAGTCCGAAAACCAGTTCTAACCGCGTGACACAAGATTTTTTGTCTCAACTATTATTTAATCAATTATTTTATTTGAATTATTACAAAATTTTGATTTATCATTAATTATAAGTAAATCTGTGACTCCATTATACGTGTAGAAAATCATCGTTTTCTGCCTAAGAGATAAATAAACGAATCTCGAATATTTTACCTAGTTTTATATGTTTTTCTTGATGGTTTCGATTTTATGTCTGTTTTAGAGATTAATTGTGTTCTTTCCGGTAATAGTCGCATTCTAAAACCATGTAGTTTCTGTTGGCTCAATAAACATTGGAACTAGAAGTTTCATAGAAAATTGAATAAAAAACACTCAAATACCAAGAAGTAAGACCTATAAAATACAAGAGTTATTAGCAAATGCTGAGCGAAACTTCTAGAAATATTTATTGCTCCTAAACCAAAACAAAAACTTCTCAAAATCGAAGTTTGAGCACTTCTACTTGTTCACTCTGAACATCCTTTTGGATATTTGGAAGCGACAAAGATAAGATTATAGAATAAATATTTTTACAATATTTCTAAAAATTACAATTCGATATGAAAAAATTGAAGATGTATTCAAATGGTACGCCCATGATAATAGAAAGATGGTACGTGATATTTTCATGGGTATTGTCGTTTTATAGATTGGTGGCTAGCAATGCAACAAAGGATTTCTTATGTTTGCCAAGAAGAAGAGACTGATGACGATGGACGCCGTTGGCGGTCAAACTGGAAGTATACTGGTAGGAATTGGTAGCTTTTGTTATAGATAACGTTATTTGTCGAGTTATATGTGACTTTGAAAGCATAATTTAACAGACAAAATAATAATTCGATGAAATGGCAATCCAAAATCCAAAGTTTTTCATTGAAAAAATCCATACCAACTGATTCTAATTCGTTGGTAATTAAGTTAACGCAGCTAAAACAAAAAAAAATATTAGAAGCACACATACACATAAAAGAAGATCGTATTGAACTGAATACAAACAGAAACTTCTGAGTATCATTGAAACGAGACACATATTTCAACCAATCTATTAAGAAGATAAAGGGAAAAAAATCACAGTGTATAATAAATTTTAGAATTAGGAACAGACTACGAATAAGCAGTTCGTCAGCAATGAGTGAAGACCAATAAATAGCAATAATTATGAGGTGATTCAACACCTAAAAGTAGATTTGGCAAAAAGATTTGAGTTCGAGCCAGTTGAAAATCTAATATATAGTATAATATAATAGAAAATATAAGGATTATTGGACAACGATAAACTTTGGGAATGCGACGAAAATTCGAAACAACGACTACTGTCATCTTATACATTATAAGAAGGTTGGAAAGCATTGTGACTGTCGTTTATGTTGAAGTAATAGGTTATGGCCAGCTCCTACCGAATTTTCTGACTTTCGAACGTAAAGGGATATACAGAAGCAGCTCAGACATAACACGAAAGGATGCGGCAACAGTCGAACGTACTAGAACAATACGGACGTTGCAAAAGCGAAGTGAAATCAGCTGAATGGATGTAACGACTAATAATAGACCTTACACTATAGACTGAAAAGAAGATTGGATAGGTGAACTTCTACATTTCTCAGCTTTTGACGGGATACGGCTACTTCCGACGGTATCTTCACAAAAAATGAAGAAAGTACAAACACCTGAGTGTACTTATTGTCGAAACGACTCATATGATGCCAAACAAACGTTCTACTTGTGTAACCACTGGAGGGATTCAAGAGAGGAGGTAGAGGATTGATAATATCGTCCAGGTTATGCTGTAGAATGTTGGCAACTGATTGCTACCTATACAGAGAGAATTCCTAGGTAAAAGAATGTAGGCTGCCTGGTATGACGATATCATAAAAGAAACATAACAAATGGAACATCATAAATGGACAGACCCACCAACCAGAAGTAATATCACAATAGTCCCTGGTTGGACGCAGTTGACAGAAGATGGCGATTTAATTGGTAGGCTACAAGAGTTCCACATATCCATCAGCTCTCCTGGTAGAATCCGTTACTTGGATTTCTCAAAAAACTAGGTTAAGATTGCTTTCTTGGTGCAGCTATTGAATTTTTAGGTTTAAGGTTAATATAAGTGCATCCACATTACCGATAAATTTTAAATAAAATGTGTTTTTTACAAGAGTAAGTTGTCATACTTTCGCGAAGATAAAAAAACAAACGATTGCAATTAGTGAAAAAAAATCAACCAAATCTTATTAAGCAGAGAATACCAACAAAATTAGATAATAGCAATTAACAATACTTTATTTTGAATTCGTAGACCTGGTGGTTGATGCAGTTAACTTGGTATCTGAGTGTCCATTTAGTTTTATTATTTTCCAACACTATTCTTCGTAAGGTGATATTGCGTGGGAACGTAAGTTACAATTTCATTGATGAGGCCTGGCTTTTCTGCTTGTTTAATGGTCCATTTATTCATAAATTTCTGCATGAATTTAGCAAAAATTGCTCCTCCTTTCAGATCGTCAACACATGGGAGAAATATTCATCTAAATTTTGAAATGACTGTTAAAATTTTCAAACTCTCTTGTTCTCATCGGCGCTTTATCAACATGAAATTTATTGGCATTGAAACCTCAATGGAGCATCAATATTATATACATATATAAAACGTTTTATTCCTTATTCTCATTTCATTTATAGTTAATGAATGTTTTCCTATTATTCACATTCAACTTAGCCTGAAGAAATAAGATTCTATCTGCAGAAAATTAATTTGTTCCCGATAAAATACTGATATCTAATCTATCTGTAACATTGTATGAAATAAACTCAGGCCTCATGAGTAATATAAAAACAATTCAATGTTAAAAAAATCTCGTGAGCTGTCTTCCGTAACGATATCAGCTCAACAATGTCTGTTTTGATACCAACACCCACGATTAAAGTGACTGCAAAATATAAAATGCAAATGATATTGACCGTTACAAATACTATTTGGCATTGAAACAACAAAACAGCTGGGTTACACCCAGATATACATTAAATAACTATGCTGGTACCTGCAGAAATATAATATAATATAGCGCGTTAATAATAAGTGCGATATGAATAATTTAATTGATACATGACTTAAAATAGATTTACAGTTTGACTTTTAATGTTGTGTCCTATGAACTAAAGTCTAATAAGCTAAAAATAAAATTAGTTGGCTACATCATTGATATATGAAAGCCTTCGACTGCAAGCAGTAGAAGAGGAGTTTCAAGCACCAACAGGCGGCAGCTTAGAGTGTGGTGGTGGTGTAAGCAGTGTATTCTGTATGAATATCTCCAACGGTTCTAGAAATTTCAACTTAGTTGACTCCACGGTCAACGGAACAGAACAGGTACGTAAAACTTAGTATTAAGATCAGATTGGTAATTGCTGATATTTGGTTTCTTAAATCATGCCGTAGGTTAAGTGTTTTTCCAGGTTTTATCAAAGTTGACTTAAGCAAGAGAATGGTTTCAGACAGAGATCGTGAGTTTGCAAGAAAGAAATGGCTGGATCTAGAAATTAAATATATCTACAGTAAACGAAGTATTCTTGAATTAGAAGCATACGGACAAAAAACTAACACATAAATTAAGCGATTTAGAATTTGAAAATTGGTGTGAGTTCCAAAGAAACATGTTCAGGGTCATTGATTCAAAATTTCAGAAGAAGATGTCTGTTTTGAGTAAGAAATTAAAACTGCAGCCAAAAAAACTTCTTTGAAGCCAATCAACATTGCGGAAAACCTTCACAGACGTTTAAACAGAAAAGAGATGGAATTATTGAATAAGGATTTGGATTTTGCTGTTACGGGCAACGACGATCTCGACGAATTGATTAGTCAGCAAAAGAGATTTGAATACTGTCAGAAGATTCAGGAGAAAAGATTGTTTCTACTTGGAAGCAGATAAAGGAAACAAGGTTGTTGTAATGGACAAGAAGGACTATTTTGAGAAAGTGGACAACTTAATCAGGACAAACAGGACCACACACCAAAATCTCAAGGAATCCGCTGAATAAAATGATCACAAATGTAAAAGAAACACTTAAAAATTGTAAGAACTTTGTCACCGGTACACTCAGGCATAAGTTATCCGTAAGTAACCCAACATTGTCACATCTCTATAGCCTTTCCAAAATTCACAAACCTGGAAAGGCAATGAGACATATTGTTTCAACAATTTGTACAACTAGTTATCATATTTCCAGGTGATTAATGAAATAATTCCAGTTAAGAATTCATTAGAGTTTATTAACAAAGTGAAGACTACAGAAATTGAAGATGGGGACATTTTAATATCTTTTGATGTAAGTCCATTATTTACCAGCGTGCCGATCCCGCAGACCTTCGAGTCCTTGAGGACTTACAGAGATCTAATAATTTGGGAGATTATGTAATAGAAGAATATTGACAGTTAACAAAAATATATATGGAACAAAAATATTTCCAGTACAACAATAAAGTCTACAAGCAAGACGAAAGTACAACAATGGAAAACTGCCTATCACCATTCATGACTGAATTGTTTATAAGTTTTCCTAGAATATGGTACAGATATGAGGATGATATTTTCACCATATTCAATACGAAGAAGGCAAACGTAGACGAATAGTAATAGATTAGAATTTGAAGTGTTTAGAAAAAAACCGCTACCTGCAGGTACATCCCGACTGATTCTTTTCATTGTATCCAACATAAGATGGCCAGTCTCCATTTCCTAGTACATCGGTTAACCCACTTACCATCGAGAGATACAATAAGGATATAGCTTTACTCAACGGTTATAATAAGAAATTTGTAAATAAGTTAATCAATCGTCATAAGTTTAAAAATCTCTATGTGAGATCACTTTTTTCCAAACCCAAAGTGTATAACAAGAAAAATTTGCTCTGATATCTTTCAATCCTCTTTATACAAAACGGTTGGAAGGAATATTTAGCAGAGTAGGTTTCAAATTGGTTTGTAAATCGAAAAATACATTAAAACAATTCTTTGGAAATCCTAAGGTCAATACCAAATTTGGAAAAGAGTGGTATATATGATTGTGGTGATGTGACGGAAAGTATACTGGGCAGAGTAAGAGATCCGTTATTGTCCAGTTTCATGAGCACATAGCTCATTTGAAATATGAACGTACCGGAAAACAGTGTTCCGTATGAATATCACTCTCCTAGATATTTTCGGAGATTTAAATCCGCCCTGTTACTGGAAAATAAGTGTAAACACGACAATATTGCAATGCAAACTCAAAGGCAATAATCAAACTACATTGAATAAATTATATTCAATAAAAATAGCTTCTAGATGTGGCATTATAATTTTACGACTGTCACTATATCAGGAAGCTTAACCTTATAAAAATAATTCGGCCACAGTTAAGACCACAATGTAAAAATTGATATTAAAAACAGTGTTTTTTAGGTACTGCAATAGTTGAAGTTACGTCATCAGCATGAAAGAAATATAAACTAGGCTCAAAAAGAGAGAAACTAAATTTGGGAAATATAGTTTTTTAGGGGTTATTCATGCTGGGGCCGATAATAGTAGCGAAGATAGTGACAGTTTTATATGCTCAGATGTGAACTAAACTGTTTCTGAGATATATGATATAAATCACGAATTTTCAAAACATGAATGACTCCAGAAAAGATCTCTCTGTATCTCGATGATTAATTTTGTTGTAATTATATGCTATGATAAAAGATATGAATTTCCCTTCTCAATCCTTACTTCTGAGTAAATTGCACCCTTATTCTTCATTTACGATTCGTCGAAAAATTAATTTATTTTTTCTGAAATTAAGAACTTCATTCTATATAACTTTTGAATGAATTAAAAATATTTATCTACTACTCCTTTAAATATTCTGAAACCATGTTTTTGAGTTGAATCATTTACAATGTTCACAAATGATCTTTCAGCAAAACAATACGATGCGGCACTAGCAATTGTTAGGTGAGGCATATTATAAGCTTAAGTCATACTTGGGGTGACACAATTCACGGTATTCAGAGTATTGACACCATATCGGGAGACTATTAATAACCGATGAACACTTGAAAAAGGCAGCTATATGGTGATAACCAATGATCAAGAAAAATCCTTGCGAATGAAGACGAAATCCCTGTTTTATAAGACCTGATGCATACCAATAGGTCTGTTACATTTTTTCTTATTTCGTTTCATAGGTATTTCCAAAAAAGTGTCGACTTCCCAGTCATTTCGAAATGTTTAATAAAATATCGGTCTCGAGTTCAAAGCGTCCTCTTCACCTACAACGCCCACAAAATGCATCAGCTTAAAAGTAGATATTAGTAAATTTGTGATGGTATTATTCTGGTAAGTTTTTCTAAGATCTCTCCAAATTTGTTTTTTTAAGTAATGCTCACAAAATTACTTTTTCATAATTGTATCGTCCAGTGCTCCTCTATTATTCATTTTATTTATTATTTATTTTAAGAGAGAACGAATGTGATCCAATTATAAATTCAGTTTTTGTATAAGTTAGAGTTTAAGCTCATTTTTACACAGATATATTTTACTCGTTCTTTATTCAGTCGTTCCCTTTCGTATTCCCGTTTTTTTTATCATTTTATTTTATTTTCCTCCAGCTCTGTAACTGCATTTGCAGTAATTCATAGTCAAACTAAACATCAACAGCTACATGATCTTCAGCGACAACATCTCCACTAACTAAGACCCAGCTTTCTTCAGAGTTCCATTTCTTATTTCTGCCTCATCTAAGTCTGCTCTGTTTTCAATTTATTTTTTTACTCCTTTGTATTCTTTATGCCCTCTTGAATACGCAGTTTATACGATTCTTTCTTCACTTTTTTAAAAATATGTTATTGCTAAATTTTTTTCACTATTCATAGTGATTTATATTAATTTGGAGAATTGTGTTCGGGAGTAGTTTCATTTGTTTTTTTTAATTTATTTTTTAGAAGATGTTGCCAGCTTTTTTATTTTCGTTTTATTTTAATCTTGCTCCGTTGAGAAGCTTGTGGTGTTCAATTTAAGATTAATTGTTCACCTCATTCTTAAGGTTACAACATTTCAATGAATTCAACATTGTGAAAGTAGCCCCCATTTTAGGAACTTATTTTTATAACGTAATATTGGTTTATAATGGGAGTAATTTTTTTTATGTTGAATTTATTAAAATAAGCTATAAATTCCACAAAACTGAAACGTGTCAACCTGAAAAAGGAAATTTGAAGGGGTTTCTTCCAGTTTTTAGAATTGTACATTAATTTTGTAGCACAATTTGTTCGAACTTCCTATATGGAAAATATTGAGAATTGACTATAGAAAATACTTGAAAAATGTATCTAGTTTTTGGATGGTGCTTTGTCTTACTTTCTCAAGCACTACTCTTTCAAAGTATTTAAGCCTTTTGCTGAATTGGATAGAAACTTCGCAGTGTAAATCCTCTGCTGTCTCTATGACTCGCTTAATGTCGTTTCTGGTAATTTCCAGTAGTTCATCAGACATCTTAGCTGATATGATTATGATTCTTTTGGATCTTAGGCTTGGAGTGATTCTCTGGTAAGACTCTATTTGATCCTTTGTTGTTGCTAGTCTGCAATATGGAGTAATTGCTCTTTTTACGAAGGCTTTATGTTTCCTCTTTGCCAACTATATCTTAATAACCTGATAGCCACATTATGGTTACTCAATTCCTGTTAGCTAGTGCTTTTATAGTTTGTTTACGCTTCCACGCTACATGCACTCAATAGCCTTCAGAGCTGTCAAGCCTGCTGGGAAATCGGGGAAAGGATATAAATGTGTTTTATGACAAGGTTCCTATTCAAAGACACCTCAGCACACATGTTTATAGCTACAACTCTGCTTTAAAAATATCTTTAGTGATGTGGAGGCTTGCATTAACTTTCAAAAATGTCCAATCCAGCTCCTAGTGCTTGATTCGAAAAAAGTATTTACCACTGAGATACATATCGAACTTGTGGAAGAATTTTATTGACCCATGATTGGCAGTGATTAATTACCACTTTTAATTGATGTTTCTGTTCATTATGCTATGCTGAATTGTCAATTGGTTTGTCACTGTTTTATAGCTTATAAAAATGTTTTTACTAATAATTTATAATCATTTTTTTTGTCGAAAGTGAAGATATATTCTAAATATTTATTCTTTACTTCTACCGTAATTATGATTTGACCATTGAGTATTTAGACCATAATGAAGAGCTATTTGATGTTTTTTATTATTTCTTACGCCAGTCTCAAAATATCGCCTATTCTTTTTCGTACTGTTTCGAAAATTTAATTGGAATAATTTGCCTACTGCTTCTTAGCAATTTTATTTGAATAATCAGCCATTCATTCGGAATTTTTTTTTTCAAACTGTAAAGTAAAACTAAGCGCCCATTGAAAAGAACAACCCCCACGTACCTTCGTTTAAAGATCTGTATGTAAGACTGTGGAATTAACTAACTTAACAATAGTGACACTTTGGCACCAGTGGCTTCATTGAGTGTATCATAAAGTATCAAAAAAAGCAATAAGGAAGATGCTTAATATGAAACTAGCAAAAACAATTTCTTTGTTGATATAATTGAGAATCGAAAGATTTCTGACTTCTTCGCCTTGGGAATCGAATCTACTCATCGTATTTATCTTAAATAAATATTCAAGTGAACCTCGTAACTAGTAGAAATTGAAGAAATTCAAATGAGTAGGAGCTGTTTTTCAGAAAAATTGTGAAATATGACATTTCATATTTTAATAGAATGTTGCTTTTCACTTAAATCGAAAACCTTATGAAACGACGTTATTATTATGGTGCTCGATTGGATATTCCTGACTCGGCTCCTTCGTCGCCTCGTCCATAAACATCTCGTACCGTACTAAATCACTTCCCAGACTTATAACGTAAATAACCATAAATTCAAGTGTTGTGTCAAGTATTTGCAAACATTTTTCATAGTTGTGTTAGTTCTGTTACTTTTAGTACAATATGTTAATCTTCTACTCATTATCATAACCATAAAAATATACTATAATAGGAACGACATCTTTCTACCTAAACAATCAACGTTCAAAATAATTGGGTGTGTATAACATTTCGATTTTCAAACTATCTACTTTATCTGTGATACAAGGTTATGTTTTCTTCTAGTATGTAATACAGGAGTGGCAAAATGGGATAGTACTGTCAATCATAATGTAAAGAATATTAAATAGACATTTATTACAATGTGACCCATAACTAAAGGTACTTCACAAAATACCATTTTAAAATTAATTTCAGATTACACGGTATAAAATTCAATTTTAAAAATAAATATTATAAATTGAAAATGGTAGAGACAGCAAGTCGAACAGTGTAAGTGTGAGTGATAGTGAGAGAATTAGTTCATTAGAGTTCTGTATGTTTGAAGTAAAATTATTTTTTGTTCCTTCTTGTTTTTTCATTTATTTCAAAATGAAACACGTGAACATTTCGTTGCATTTTATGAAGTTTTAGATACTAATGTAGATTGTAGATACAATAGATATTTCACTGGAAATTTCAATTCATCACATTCATTTCTTTCAAAGCTATGAATTCAACCGATAACAATTAAAAAGTTCGGATTCAGACTTATTTCAAAAGAGACAGAAGTCAACTATGTTGATCAATCAGTCTAGATAACTTTTCATTCCACAATATTTGTAGAACTACAAAGAAAGAACATTTGTACACAGAATTGAAAATAAATCCTGCAGTTCTGTCACTGAAATTCCTTTACATTTTCCACTAGTGGAATTATGAACATTCTCTTATATGTATTACATCCATGAGGAAATTTCAAGAAATAACTGATAATAGGAAATAGATTATACAATCGAGGACAAAAAGTGAGCGAAAGAAACTTGTCATACGAGTGCTATTGGAGTTGTTTACAGATACTCGAAACATTTATCTTGGTCAAAAAAAGAAATTAAATCGCAAACATTTTCCGACGTGGATTAAACCAACAGTAGTGTGCCGATTAATTCGTTCCAACTTTTGGTGATATTTCAGAATAACTTGACATGTCTCCACCGTTCCATTGGAGCAACGTAGAAGGATAATTTTGCAAGTTAGCAAATTACCAGCATTTTTTCACCAAAAGTTTTCGCAAAGATGAGGGAAACCAATCACAGAAGACGATTCATTCTCCACCATGAGAATACGAGCTCTCACACCTTGTTTAGCACCCAACGATTTCTTCTTATTTCCGCAGATCATAAATAAATTGCGAGGTCAACGTTTTTCTACACCTGAAGAAGCGGTTGATGCGTTCAAGTCACATGTTTTGGAAGTACATCAATCGGATGGGAAAAAGTGCTTCGACATTTGTTGAAATGCATGCAAAAGTGTATTGATCATAATGAAGAGTATTTTGAGAAATAATGAAGCCTTATTCAAATATAAATACTTCTTTTTATTTGTCTATCTCAAAACACAAGTAGCAGCCCCCTAGTATAAGTCCGCAGTTGATTGGTCTAATAGTTCAACAAGCTCAGCTACAAATGACTGAAATCATCACGATTTTTCAAATTAGCAATGGACAAATAACTCATTCACCTTTCAAACACTGATAACCTGACACTGGTCAACTGGTATATTTCATAAAAAAATTAAGATTCAATTTTCAGTTAGAATCATTCAAAAAAATTGGCTCTCTTGTTGAATATTACCTTTCACTTACCCACAGCTTATGATCAGGTCTAGCAAACTTGTAAAGAAGCTCCTCATCTTCAATTCACCAAATCTTATTGTGAAATCAATATATTGATATTTAACGATCCATTTAATAAGAGTCACAGTAATAACTAGAGACCATTCAATTTGTTATAGATGTCATTGCTCTCATTACTTCCGCTTCAAACATTCGATCACTCAACTTCCGATTAATACCTATGAAGCATACTTCTGACTCATAAAACACTGACACTAAAACTTCTTCGATAATCTATATCAATACGTGATGTAGGCTGAAAACGCATTTTTCGCTACTAGTCTAATATGAGGACCCTTTTCTCAAAATCCAGGAGGAAATCTTCCTCTCTGGCTACTAGCAATCACCTCGCTTTCCTTGACAACTGACCTATCTGCATCATCTCTCAAACTGTTTTTTTAGTGGTAACCCTGTAATCTAGTGGATATATGTCTCAATCAAATAGCCGCCGATAAGCAATAATACAACCGCACCTTCACCCGCCTCTCTACCTAAACTATTTGTTCCAACAAACCCATCGAAAAATCGAGCCTTATCTTCAATGATCCCCTATAGCATCCTAATACAAGTCCTGCAGAGGAAAAAAATCTTATGTCAGAGACACCCAAACTAAATATGCAATATAAATGAAACCACTAACAAAAATATTCAAAAATACATCGAATGGGAGAAGTAGAAAATGAAATTCTAGACGTCCGTTATACAGTATATTGGGCAACGTTCTCAGCTTCTGAATTTAAAGCTGTACAGAATGAACGCGAAGATGATACTGTTTCGCAAGTAAGCACAACCTTTAAAATGCATGCATATAAAGAAATTTAAACAGTGATCAACGATTTCGAATTATTTATAATGTATTATATACCTAATTCACTGTATGAAATTCGTAGAGAAATGTATACAAAGCGTCATTTGCCACGGTGACCGAAATAGATCCAGACAAATTTTTTAAACAAAGAAGAATGAATGAATATATGATCAACTTTTGAACTTACTGAGCTGAAATATTCTAACTTTAGTTCTCCTTTAGTTCTCCTCTAACCAGCCATCTGTTATGTATACACTCGCGTGTACAAATTCTATCAGCCTTTCACTCAGAGAGGTAATTTTTCAGGATATCTGCAACTACAAACTACAAGGATGTATTGATATCTAGTTAGCCTAGATATGAACGAACAATAACTTATTAGAAGTGTCAGTGTAAAGTTTGGCGTCAAAAATGTAAACCAGAGTTACGCAATAAATTAAAAGAAAAAAGATATCCACCGAAATTGTGAAAATCTAAAAATTGGAGTATCGAGCCAACATCAAGTACCTCTATTTAAAATAGTTAAAAGGTAAGCAGATTCACGAAGATATGCTTAATACCCTTGGTGATCAATGTCCTTCGTATGCGACCGTGAAAAATTGGACTGCAAGCTTCAAAAGAGGTAAATTTTCCATTGAAGATGATGACCAATCGGGAAGGCCAGTTTTTTTGTCATTCCCCAAAAATATCGATGCAGTTCATGAAATGATTTTATCAGAATTGGGCTAAAACGGATATCTGAAGTACTGCATATTTCATACGAACGCGTTCATCATATAGTTCACGTCAATTTGGACATGAGAAAAATTGCTGCGAAATGGATCCACAAATATTTGAATGTTGCCCAAAAGCGTGCAACCGAATTGTTACTATGGATGAGACTTGGGTACATTTCTACGATCCAGAAACAAAGCAACAATCGATGGAATGGCGACACTCTGGTTCTCCAAGACCTAAGAAATTTCGTGTCCAAAAATCTGCTGGAATAGTTCTTGTTTCAGTTTTTTGGGATTGCCATGGAGTAATCATGATTGATTTTTTGAATAATAGTACAACAATAGCTGGAGATTACTATTCGATATTACTGACCACACTACGGGAAAAAAGTAAAGATAAAATATGCGGAAAGCTATCCAAAGGTGTTTTGTTCTTGCAGGACAACGCTCCTGCACACAAATCTCATATTGCCATGCAAAAAAATCGTGATTTAGGGTTGGAATTACTAGAAAAACACCCCCCTTATTCACCAGATCTGGCTCCGTCCGACTATCATCTCTTTCCTCACATGAAAAAAAGTTTTATAGGTCGTAAATTTTCTTCCAACTAGGAGGTAATAAAAGCTGTGGTCTGGTTTGCAGAGCAAGAAGACACATTTTTTTTTAAAGGTTTAGAGACGTTGCAGGTTCGCTGTAATAAATGTAACCAATTAAGAGGAGAATATGTTGAGTAAAAAAATATTTTGAAATTGAAATTTTGTTTGTTTCTATAGTAGGCTAAGAATTTTTCAATATATCCTCGTACTTTAGAAAAGTGAAGTTATATTTTTGGCGTTCAGCGACGATCAGCACCTTAAAAATAGAGTTCGTTAACTTTGATGTCAAGAGCGTGTACAAGCGCGATCATTATGAGCGTAATCACAGTTTCTCAACAAATTGAACTATCTTTAACATTTATGAACGTCGAGAGCGGTTCATACTCGCGTTCATTCTGTTTATCGCTTTAATGTATATAAAGTAACAAAAAGTAGCCCAAATTTAATTATTATTTCGCACTATTTTATTTTGATTGTGAATAAAGTGAAGATAAGGATTGTATATTTTCCTCTTCAATGAACTTAAAACGAATAGAAATTTCATCACTCTTTACAATGAATATATTCCATCACCAAATTATTTATTCTTCTGCAGTAAAAAGTATTTGTTTATTTGGTACATTATATTTATTATCAAGAGTAATGCTCGCATTCTTACAGGGAAATGTATCACAAATATCTTCTAAGAAACCTCGATATAGAAATTTGCTTGAATAGGAATTCATACTTTATTTAATAGCCATCGTCGTGATTATCAAATGAGCACACGGAACAATTGAAAATTCTCTTTATGTTCTTATTAAAAATATGCATATAAAGCTGTCATAGACATAAGCAGTAAAAGTTTTATTCAATTTGAATGTAAATACGGAAAATCATTAACCTAAAAGCCTACTTAGATCCTATAATGAATGCGATAGTGATTTCCTGACCTCTTCATTGAATTAATATGCAAACAAAATAAAAAATAAAAGTTTGATTTATTTTTACGACGCATTATTTAATTTACTATGTTAGTTTGTCTGTCTATTTAGATGAAATTTCCTAATCAAATTTTCACTGACATTGAATCAACCTATTGACTTGAAATTTCGGCCACTTTCTCGCTCTTGATGATAAATGATTTAATAATTTTTTTGTATGTTAATAACATTGTCATTTTCAATTCAATTTTTGTCATTAGAGCTGTGATAGAAAAAAACACACCTCTAGTCAATATACAACTTCTTTCCAATATGTCTAAGTTGAAGGACAGCTGCTTAAATCCAATTTCTTGATTGGAAAATGTCAGCTGATTGTTGAGGCACATACTTCCGATATTTTATCAAATCCCAAATGTAGAAATTATACAATGCTAGATCAGGTGAGCAAGGAAACCACGGAAAACAAGCCCTGTTGTGAGTATTCTTGCAGACAATCCATTGTTCGGAAATGTTTTTTTCAGTAAGGAAACGCAGTATCTTACTGAAAATGAAGTTATCTGTTACATCCTCTAGGTCAAAGATCCTTAGCTGAATAATATCATAATAGAAAGTATAAATTAGAGTTGCTTTATCAAAACATAAACCTTCCGTGAGTAATTGTTGAAAAAAATCAATTTGCGGGGTCTTATTGCGACCCATCGCGTGAGGATATAAATTGCAAATTCACACAATATGAATGTTTAGATATCTACTAAGATGAGATGTTGATTCATCATTGAATATGACATGATCCAGAGTATCTGCGTCGTCATGAAGTAACATTTCGTTAATAAAACTATCACGTAGTACCTGTAGCATTGGAGCCTGTAACAATTGCAAACGATGAGGATGTAGTTGTAAACGAAAAATTATTTAAAAATGTCCATTAACTGTGTACTGAGTACTAATACAAAGTAGTTATATAGTAAAAACTCCAGCTCTAGATTATATATGCTGGAGATAATAAGAAGGAACTTATCTACAAGTGTTGCACTCTAGTGGTTGTCAATCTAATGGTTCTCTAAAGAATTATTCTCACCAGGACTCTACAGCTAGAGCGAGCGTAGGGAAACATAATCACAGAAATATTTGAACAAATTTATTATATTGTTGTAGGAAAAGAATAATGAAATTTTACTCACCAAATAGACACGACTATTAAGTAACAATAGTTGAAGTGATAGAGAACATAGAGTACTTATCTACTACTAAAGCCTCTTCATATTAGATCATATTCATACGAGGGCTGCTATATAAGTTTTGAGATAGACAAATAAGAACAAATATTTATAATTGGATATAATCTCCATTAATGCGTTTGAGGTACCTCCAAAACATGTGGTTTGAACGCATCAAACGCTTCTTCAGTTGTGGAATAGCAATGATTTCGTACTTTATTTATAATCTACGAGAATAAGAAGAAATCATTTGAATGATTAGTCTTCTACGTTGCTCAATTCTACTTCTTTGCTTTGAAGTGCTTCATGTGATTATTGTTCAGTTTCAGGTTCATATGCATAGATCCATAATTCGTCGCCTTTCTTCACACCAAACGATGAGAGCTTTTTTTATTGCCACAGCCGATTTTGGACGACCTTCACGAAATCAATCCTGTAAGAAGTGCGACCACGATTGAATTCGGAAAACCAGCGAAACGCGTAGACCAGAGCATAGTGGCGCATTCGTTTGCAAAATTGTTTTAGGTCATAATTTTTTATAATGTCCGGTAGGTATTCCTGATTATAAAAGTCTAAGATGATACTTGATATCTTATGATTCCCAAAATACCTATCTACTTTCATTATTTTACAGATAAAAATAATTTTTTTTTCAAGGCAAAATGTTTCTGTTAACTTCAATCGCAAAAAATTAAAAAAAATCTCATTACACAAAACATTATGTTGGAAAATTTAATAGATTAATATTAGAAGCAGTAAGAATATTTTTTAACGTATTACTGCTGAAAAATAGCAAACAATTTTTTAAGCGCGTCGTCGGCCTTTCTCTCACTCCTCTTATACATTGAGATGGGAGTGAGATAGAAATACATCTCTCTCGAAAGTGTCTGCGCGTAGGCAGCATATGGGTGATTCCGTTCTAACTGTGATTTTTTGTATTCAAAATTTCAAGATTTTAAAATTTAACTTTTCTAACTTTTTTATGCATATTATTCATCTATTTTACTGTAAAAATAAAACTCTAAGAGGAATTTACTACAACTTCAAAGTATCACGAGCAAGACACAAATGTCGGATTTTGAGTTCCACGGTACTGACTCATTTATCCACGGTACTGACATGGTAACTTAAGATATTAAACAACAAGTGCATCAATTTTCCTCAGTTTGATCATAAACATTAGAATTTATAAGGTAATTAGTTTAAATCATTTGTTACGACAAAAAAAATTAATAATTTATCGGTAAATTCTAGGAATGGACATGACACGGTACTGACATTCAAGTGATGTAGTATAAGTTTTCTTTAAGTGGCAAGTTATATTGTATAAAAATAATGTTTAAATATCTTAAGAATTATTCAATTAACACAAAATTTTTATTAATTGATTATTAATTAATGACTAGTACAAAAAAACAATACAGGACATTGAATATCACAGTTAGAACGGAATCACCCATATAGTTATAACATAAATAAAACATAAAAAAAACAAAATTCTTAAGATCAATTTAAGTTAATTTGCTAAAGATAGTTGAAATATTTGATAAAAAATCAATTTTTTAGGTATATCATTTAATTCAGGAAAATTAGGATTATCGGAGATTTTGAATTTTTAAAAATTAATAACAATTAATGGGTTGAAGAAACGATAATAGGTGTAAGGACTTTTTTCATTCGAAATGTTGTAAATAATATAAAAAATTAATTCGTTGCAAAAAATGCATTTTTTCTGGCTTATTCAGTTTTTCGTTGTTTAAACAAAAACATCAAAAGATATCAAGTGTCATCTTACACAGGAACACCTTCCGGACATTTTAAAAAAATTACTACTTTAAACAATTTTGCAAACGAATGCGCCACTATGCCCTGCAATAACGGTAGCTTGAGATAGTGCTTCATCAACAAAATCGAAGCGAGTTGATCGACACACTGCTGTTGGTTTAATACACGTCGAAGTCATAGAAAATCATCGCACGAAAATGTTCAAGTATTTGTAAAAAACTCAAATAGCATAAAAATGTCAAACTTTATGATGGCAATACCAAATTTGACATATTCACATCAGTGTTGCCTCAAAACTTAAGTAGCAGCCCTCGTATTCTTGGGGGTTCTTCAAACACCCTAACCTAGAATACTTGAAGCACATACCTTAATATTCGATAACTAATATGGACAAAGGCTAAGTTATGAGATACAGAAAAATAACTTAATTACTTTTTTCCTCGAGTGGAATTAGTATAGAAATGATGCTGCTACTTTTTCTTTATAATTTTCGCATTATGAATAAATTAACTTCATTCTTTATATTCACAATTAACAATTGAAAAACGCCGATTATTTATGGGTACTCACAAAGCCTACACAAGTAGGAATTTCTAATTTAAATACTTAACCTTCTAAACAAGTATGACATTCTTAAAATGACCCCGATTAAAAGTTATCCAAAAAAAATGTTAAAAAGAGAAAATAAAATTCTTGGAAATTGAAAAGGCCGGATGCCAATGCGAAATTATACAAATCCACTATGAAAATAGAACTCATAATAGTAATAACAATGAATAATAATTTATACAAAAATTAAATCGTATTTTTTCACTTTTCACAAATGCGAAAGTTACTACTGAAAGCTTACTATGTATGTTACACCTTCCAGTATCACAAGAATACTGTAATTTTGATAAGGAAAGCTACAGAAAAATATTTATGTATATTACAATGTTGACAAAAGACGACTTCTACTAATTCTACGAATTCATATAACGATATCGGTACCAATTTCTTCAATTTCTTATTTCTTAGACCTTCTGATATATCAATGCATCTAAATGTTCTTGATTTTGGGTTTCTTCTGTTTTATTATCAGTTTTTTTTTGATAGTTTTTAAAAGGAAGATAAATTTTGACGTTTCGACTTTTCTTTATCAAAAAAGACTTAAAGAAGACAAAAAAGAAAACTTTGAACTTGAGATAGATAATTCTTCAACATCACCCCTACTTGCATGCGAATTTCGAACCCTCTAGTTAAACTTTTTCTGGCCAAAAAATAAGAAAATATAACAAAAATGACCATAAAATGGAGAGGGGTGGAGATGCAAAGTTTCGACCTTAGACAGGAAATCATCTCGCAACTAATTGAACCTACATGTGAAATTTCATTTTTCAGTCGCTTTTCGTTTGACCTGCAGAGGTGAGCAAAGGTCAAAATCTACTTTTTTGCACTGCGACCCATCGAAATATTCATTTGTTTTCAACCAAACTCTAATAACATCAAATCGGACCCATAGCAATTGCTCGAGAGACGAAAATAAGAATTGTTAAACAGATATATATATATATATATATATATATATATATATATATATATATATATATATATATAAACTACAGACATTCGAAAAACCATCATAATCGTGTTCAGGAGGTCTCAAAACATGGGGAAAATGATGTGCCCCCCTTTTTTCTTCTAGTCATGCCTACCGTAATAGTCTAATTTTTCCTTGAAAAATTCGACTTAAAATCATAAAAAATGCATCTGTATTGGTATGAGCATGTCGTAAAAATGATAGCAATAGATTAACAAGAAAAACAATAGAAACAGGAAGCACAAATCCAAATCGAAAGTTAAGACCAAAAATTATTGTTAAACCAAATAAAGGAACTGAGAAAAAGGAAGAATATTCCTAGAATTTTGGATAAAGTTGCAAAAAATGTATATAAAAAAGAGCGAAACCCTTATTTGACCCCTGAAATTTTTCTTCTCATTTTTTCTTTTGTCCTCTCTAGAGCGTCAGAAAGTATTACAAAATATCACAATATCAATGAGTGCTATTATTATTGTTAGAAATTAACAATTTTTTTCCTTATATTACAAATTATCTTGTGTAAAAACGAAATCTCACAAAGGTATTAACACAAATTTGAGTGTTCTATGTAAGACAATGTTATAAAAATTCAACATTCAAACAAACTGAGAAACTGATCTAGAGACACTTTTACTCAGTTAACTCATAAAACATAGGTCAAATTATAACACGTAGTTCTTTGCTTTAGTAACATATAATTGGTAATGGGGTCAGATAGATAAACTTAAAACAATCCCAGAACACTAATAAGACAGTAGAATATATATTTCTCAAAAAATCTGGATAGAAATTTAGAGAAATATATACATATATGTAATGAACACATAGTCTGAATGAATTTATACAGCATCAATTAGTGTAAGGACTTTTTTCATTCGAAATATTGTATATATTTATATATGAATATAAAAAAAATAATTCATTGCAAAAAATGCATTTTTTCTGGCTTGTTCAGCTTTTCGTTGTTTATCAATAACATCAAAATATATCAAGTGTCATCTTACACTTTTATAATCAGGAACACCTCCCGGACATTAAAACTCATTTAAAGGAAAATATTTTGAAACTATTTCTGAAATTCCTTAAATGATCACTACAATGTAGATGGAAGCGATTTCGAAAGGAATCTCCAAAAATACGTGAAGTCATAGAAACGTTGGATAAATCCATTGATAGCCAAGAGTAGTACCTCGAAAGAAATAAAATAAATTTATAATTTGTGATATCTTTTTACTTTGTATTCAATAGAAGACTTTTTCATATTTATTTATCACACTCGTATATTTAGATGTATTTTTCTCTCACCCAATTGATTTGTGCCCTAATTCTACGAGAATTAAGAGAAATTTATGAATATATGTCAGTTGTAACATCAGGAAGGATGTTAATTTCTTTAACGTTGACTTAATTAAAATTAGCTATAAACTGAACTTTTTTGGTGGTAATTTTTTGGTTTATGCAGTAAATTAAGGATAATTATAAATTCCTGGTAAACCAATAGAAATTCCCTGAGTGGGCCTTTTTGTTATACAAATGTGGAAAGCTCCTGACTGTCTCATCAGTTTTAAAAATAAAACACCAAGGCAGAGATCGATGCAACACCTCACAACCTAAGAACAAGGATGTTGTAAACAAAACAATATCGCCAATACAGACTGACCTGAAGTATTCTGTGCTCATAATCTCACAAAATTAAGAAATTGACATAAGAAGTTGGAAATTGGCAAACTCTTTTCCGCTTGAACTAGTACCATTTCAGTCCCTAGTAATTTAATTTATTAATTTAATGTTAATTCTCAATTTTTTCTGCATAAACCAAGCTTTATTTCACAAAACGGTTGTGTTGGTACAGGATAAAGCATTTATAATCAGTGAGAAATCGTTAATAAATCAAAATTTCATTAGTCTTGTTGATTTTTGGGATAAAGTTTGAGGTAATATAATACAAATTCTATTAGCTATATTTATAAATAAAAATATAGATTCAAAATTTCTCATACTTCATCTCTTTAAGACACTCTGAAAAACAACCTTGTGCTCTCAATATAGTGACATCTGAGTACCTCTTATTAAATGAGACTGTTCCATCGTATGCATATTTCTTCCACATTCTCCAGTCATTAGAATACCTTCTACCTCATGAGTTTTAGTATCATATTTCTTTGTAAAATCTATCACTCAGTAATTGAAAAAACTTTTGGCAACCTTAAAGCCCAAACATCAAGAATGAGATGAATGATTAACGATAATAATATTAACTACAAGAAAACCATTAAAATACGATTCCCAATCAATAAGATAATACGGTAAACAATGAGATCATCTTTTCTAGATTCTAGATAAATTTTTTTCTCTTGATCTGGTGGCGTGACCCGACGCTGACACAACACCTGAGGTAAGTCGCTCGAAATTATTACCAAAGTTATCAATTATCAGTACTGACCCATGAGTACGATTGAAAATGGTAAAGGAATCCTTCTACTCACCTCGAACCCAAAGTACTGCGTACCATCCTTTGCACAAATGTGATAGTAAGTCGTTGCCATAACATTGAGCTGGTAAAAGAATTTTGCAGAACCAACATTGTAGCAGTAATGAAAGTTGAGGTGGCCAGGACACCTGGCACGTATGATTGAAGCCCCCTCAACATTATTCCGAAGCAAACTTGAAGGTAGAAAAAGGCACTGGCCGACCAAGTCAATATGGATCGATGGTATGAAATGGAAACTGAAACGCTCGAAATAAATAATAGGCAAATGGTAACCCGAGATGTATATATGTAAGTAGATATCAGGGTATCATATACATGTGACCCAAAGGATCTACTGGGTCCTCCTTTCTTGCTGCGATACTAGGGAACCCAATGTTTACAGTTAATCTGCTAATTCCACTCGTCTTAGAACATGGGATAGCTGTAGCTACCAGAGATCTTCTATTTCATACGTTTCCAGGTGTAGTTCTCCGGAGTGTCTCACACTTCTAGAGAATTTGAATAGAGGTTTTGTCTTCTGCGCAAGAGAATCTGCACGCTGCATTATCTGCTAAGTCTAGCTTCTTCAGATGTCCATTGAAGCAACAGTACCCCGTAGGACTCCTGTTAGTATTCGCAGGTTGTTCTTCATTAGGGCGATACATTCAGCAGATTTTTCTCTGTTTATAGTTTCCTAGGAGATAGAAGATATTGGACTTGTATCTTTAAACAGGCTGTAGCGCTAGCGAAAAAGAATAAATTTTCTACATCTCGGTAAACAATTAAAAAACTCTACCAAAACTATCTCATTTCCGAACATAAACAGAATTTCTTCATATTGTGAATATAAAATATCGCTTGAATTCAGGTCCTATTAACCATAATGTCTCTGGAACAACCTCTAGTGCCATTTTTTCACTCGTTAAATAATCTCTTCAAAATCTTATCAATTTAATAAGTTTAGCACGTCTAACCTTTCGAAGGTAACAAAAAAAAGGAGACTTAGACAGTAAAATAATTATAAGCATATGAAAATTACTTTGAGCTCTGTTTAATATCTATTACTGGCAAAAAAGAAACGGCGAAATGTTACCTAACACAAAGAATTCTTCAAATGTCATGGCCGCTTACGCCACGGATTGTCTCATCCAACAAGATAAAATTAACATAATTGTCAATATCACTATAATAAATTTCTATTTTTGTTAAACGTGGACTATTACAGTAAGTATTTAAGAGAACATAACAATTTAAAAAAAATAATATTTTTTTATTAAAATATCTTATATAGTGTTCCACGAGATCAACAATGATGTTCATATCTAGCAGGAATTTTGGTATGGACTTCGTTGACAAGACAAGAAAAAAAGAGGGAATATTAGGAAATAAAGAATTTATTTTAATAATATCTTGAAAATAACGACATGGTGGATAGCCCTAAAACGCTCTGTTCTCTTCGTTTACCATACTGTCATCCTGAACAAGAGTACCTAGCTGCTAATGATAATCCGGAAATTTCAGCAAGCCCAATCAATGATTGGATTACAACGAGAAAGACCACTATCAACTCAGAGAAAACTTAAGTAATGTATTTAAAAAAAAAACATGAGAATACCAGAAGTTAACTTGTATGATGCTGGATCAAAACGGCCAAGTACCTGAGATTCGGCATCAAGATCATATCCTCGACTACCTACTGAAGAGAGCGAGAATGGCAAGAGGACTGGAATGAGTCATCAAAAGACGATCCGAACTGAGACCAGAGTCCAAACACCACCTTTTCAGGGTCTTTCAATCTACTTTACTTTATTTTATCTAAGCGTGTGAATCTCATCGAAAGAAGTTTCAATCCCTTATCTTAAATAAACAGTCCTTGGTACATAGAGACCAAGAGTTTGACCATAACCGAACAACGCTGGGAAAATATAGGTGAGGGAGCTAACGGTTTGCACTAGGGAAGAGTACACCAGGCATCCTATAGCTGGAAGACGCCAAGAAGAGTAAGAAAAAATAAAGAAGAGAGACCACCTATTAGAGTGCATGTTGATTCATAGAAGAATAGCAGGATATCGAGAAAGGATAACTTTTGTAAATAGATTCACTATTGTGGCCGTTTTCATTCGGTATAAGTCGATTGAGTATTTAAGTACTCAACTAGAACATCAAAACCAAAGAAAAAGTAATATAAATGCCTGACAGAAAGTCGATAGAGTACAACTGGACACTCATGGGGCGGAAACGTAATTAACTAATAAAGAATAGAGACTGATTGCGAGGAATTTCTCGTTATTTGAAAAATGCATTCAGGAAGGATGAGGTTAGGTCAAGTGTATTTATAATAAAAAAGAATCCAACGGACTTGATAGGTGTATTGGACTATTATTTGAGGGAGGTATTTTTAAAATTTAATTTGATAAGTTTCTGTGTTTTGTGCGGGTTTCATAGCCCTTTGAGGGAGTTCATGTCCTAACATCACTTTTTAAACTATTAAATGTTTTTGATAGAACGCATTCAGAATCAGACTCGTGAAAATCACTAAGCTCTGACTCGTACTCACTCATGCTACGTAGAATAAACAAACTCTTTCCAAAATAAACACGAAATTAATGTGTTACTTTCGTAGTCAAAGTAAACCGCATGCCGAAACAACTAAGATATTTCTTAATTCTAAAAATCTGTCGAGAACTAATTAACAATTATTGTTTCGATTTTCTATAGGAAACAAATAATTCATAAATTATACCCCGTATTTGGAATATTCAATTGATATTTAGAAATCAAAGAACATCCTCTAACATTTCAAGATTTCAAATGGAAATAAAGGAGTGTTCTTTATTAAACAAGCCTTGAAGACATTTTTAAGCATCACCTCACCCAATAAAAAGTCAGTTCACTCTCATTTCCCATCTACATACGTTCATTATTTCAACTTTCGATATATTGGGATATAAAATTATAATTGATCGTAAATACAACACTACACTACTTTTTCTGGCAATCACTGGACCGACGAGACAATACTTTCACCATATTTTCTCATAATTACGTGCAAAAAAGATGTCTTAAGCCTCAGGATACGAAGCTTATTAATTTTTAAGTAATTTTTTGTCATTATAGTAATAAAAAAAGTTTTGATTTAATGATAATCATAGTATGAAAAAAACATTAATCACAAAACGAAATAGCAAGTCATGGAAACTTATTATAGATTTAATATTAATGTACTTTATACTAATATGGCTTTTATATAAATAACAATTCGAAATAATCGGTAAATGGGCAAAAATATACGAATGTAATGTTTCTAATTTCAATAATTAAAAATAAACGGTTTTCTTTGCAATATAATATTTTTATAATATTCATCAACTCATGCTTGTATCATGGAGATACAAACTAAGACCCATGCTCCGGGCGGAAAATCAACTTTGCAGATTAGTATCATCAATCATCATTAACGCAACTTTGACACTGAGATGTCCAAGAATTTTTCAGGAGGACGATAAAAAACAGAGAGGAACTTCAAATTTTAGTGTTCACTTCAATTTATCTTAGAAGCTTAAAATATTATGTGTCTTTCTGTGCAAGAAAATAGTGTTTAATACTTGTTTTTACTTGGCTTGACCAGACTTTATACGACTGGAAAATAATTTATAATTGACTTTAAATCACTCTAAATTTTCTGACTCAATAAAACGATCAGGTGCTTCAATACAGCTTCTTCGCCCTCGTAAAACTAATCATCACAAATCATGTACTACGAAAGGAACACGCAATTCATCTAAGGATATAAGATCACTTTTGTATATTAGAAAGTTCACAGACAAACCTAACATACTCTATTATATCAATAACTATAGATTATTTTATCGGAAAACTACCAAAACGATTATAACAATCGCATCTCCAGAGCTAAAAATTCCTTAAAAGAAACTTGGTCTGTTATAAATGATTTGAGAGACAAAACACGTTCATCAACTCTATTGACCTCGACCCAGGCGAAGTTAACAATTATTTTGTGAACGTTAGTAAGAGTATTAGCTCTACAATATCTCAAAGTCGTGATGCTCTTTCTTTCCTGAGAGTCTCTTCCTCAGACCTGTAAATTGATTTGAGCTAGAGCAAACCAAACTAAGCATTCAAAATAAGACTTCCTGCGTCACGTCAGTGGGTTATCAGCTAAGTTATTTTTAATTTTTCAGAAGTGATGATTATTGTTTTATGTTCTCTAATCAACGAATCCTTTGGGAAGGAGCTTTCCTCTAGCTGTCTAAAAACAGCTATAATCGCTCCTTTGCACAAAGGTGTCGAGAAAAATAACAGTAGTAACTATCGTCCTACTGACTCTTATCGAAAATAATTAAGAGACTGATGAAAAACCGTCTATTACCTTTTCTTTCTAAACAATAAATCTTGAAAGCTCAACAATTTATACTGGCATCCGAGGTGTTCCTTCAAAATGGTTCGTATCTTATGACATTAATGATGACAAACGATCACGAATTAATCTCATTAGGAAAACTTGCAGGCCAATTAATGGAACCTCCACGATCAATCCAACGCCCTGGAAAACGTTCGTCCGAATGTTGCTTGACCTGAGGAGCGACATGTGCAGGAGCCCCATCGTGCTGATAGTACATCTGCATTCTAATATTCACAGAAACATCCTCTAGTAGGCCTTGTAATTCAATTTGTAAAAAATTTAGGTAGTTGTCTCCTGTGAGACGATTCTCTGTCAACCATACTACACCACACATTTACTCTATAACTTGAAACCAAATGAAAATCGGATAAAAGCATAAAATACATTATTTTCCCGTGTATAATACGCTCCTAGAGTTTGGTGAGCTCCTTCCGACTTACCCCGTATATTATATTATTTTTGTTTTTCAAATTTTTGTCCTGTGATTTAAGTCTTTCTCTATAGGAGATCTTCTGTTTAAAGACTTTCGATTTAGATATTTGAATTATTGTTAACGACAATTTTTTTCCATTGTTGTAGGGTTTATTGTTAAGCTCACATTATCAAGATGATACAACAAATGTGTTTTCTGAATACTTTCTATTCATCTAGTCCAAAAGTTGAATGCCATCACACCATATCACTTTATGTACAGGGTCTTACACGAAGTTTGGCCCAGTATATATGCGGCTACTATTTTTATTAATTGAAAATATAGGTTTATCGTGAAGGTATGTAAAAAATTAGGACTTTTCTGAAAAATTCATTATTATTCTACCTACACTATTTTTTCACTAGCAACTGAAATCTTTTTCCAAATCTCTGTATCAAAACAACCATTTCTGCCAAATTTCCTAAGAAACAAAGATAAAATTGTTTTTCATTTTCAATCCTAAGTGGTTTCCCATGAAATGGAAAATTTTATTTCATAATTTGATTTATTCAATGGAGATCCAATGTTTAGTGGACATTTTGATTTCTAATTAAGGATTTCAATTCCGAAATCTTATTTTATAAAAAACTTCATTCACAAAATTGAATATTAACATTTACAGATATTGAATGAATTAAATTAATTTCAATAATGGAATTAAGGATACTCATTGGATGAATGAACCAACAAAACTCATTCGATGAATGAATTAACAAAACAAAATGGTATTCTGCAACAACTTCTATTTTTAATAAAAGTGTTACAAAATATAGTCTTTCCACGTTTTCATTTCAAAATCGTCTGAATTTTTCTAGATGTAACTCACTATTCTTACAAATATATTTCTGAGCTACCATTTCGCAAATTTAGATATTTAAATTTTTTTATTACTATTTTTTTATGAATTTTTACCCAACTTTCATTCTGTATCATTCTTATAAACATGAAACATGAAAAATCAAATAAGAACAGTCAGTTAAATACACGTGTTATTTATTGATAAATAATGAAGATAAATTATTGAAATATTTCCTAGCAACTGAAATCTTTTTCTAAATCTCTGTATTAAAACAACCATTTCTGCAAAATTTAATTAGAAACAAAAAAATAAAATGTTTTTTCATATTCAATCCAAAGGGATCTTCCATGAAATGGAAAATTGTATTTCATAACTTGATTTATTCAAAAGAAGATGTAATGTTTTGTGGACATTTTGATCACTAATTAAAGATTTCAATCTTTATTTTAAATCTTATTTTAAAAAAACTTCATTCTCAAAAATGAATATTAACATTTACAAATATTGAATGAATAAAATTAATTTCAATAATTGAATTAACGAAACTCATTGGATGAATGAACCAACAAAGCTTATTGGATGAATGAATTGCCAAAACTCATTAAAATGATATCTCGTAATTTCTTTAAATTCTTTTTATATTAAAATTCATGTTGAATAAATATATACAAAATATAGTCTTTTCACATTTTAATTTTAAACTCGTTTGGATTCTTCTAGATGTAACTTTTCTTTTTCATATATTTCTGAGCTCCACTCCCGCAAATGTAGATATTCACAATTTTTTTAAGAACTGTCACCCAAAAATCGAGTGTGAACAGTCAGTTTGATACACGTGCTATCCATTGATAAATAATGAAAATTGAAATATAACAGCATAAAATCAATATTATTCACAGATTTTATTAAAATGAGTAACTATATTAACTATAACAAGTGACTTTTGAAATCTCCAAAAATTTCTAGAGAAAACTCACAGAATTTGGAGTATTTCTCGCCTTATTATCCCCCTTCCTCGTGTAGCATTAAATATTTGTTCTATCATTTCAATGCTATATCTTCAGATACCAAGCTTTTGATTTATTTCTACAGTTGAAGGCACATATTTAATTTGAAATTAGTTATTAGTAAAAACCAATTCAAGACAAAATAGAATAAAGATAATTAAGAGGGTAGACGGATAATATATGAAGCGCGAAGTAACAAAAAGAGAAAATCGAGGTATAAGATAACAGGAAATCAAACAAAAGAGACAGGATAGTAAAGAATGACTGTTTTGGAAAAAGAAACCCACGTAATGATTCAACCCTAGCATGTCTTACACCTCAAAAGATAGAAAGGCTTCAGAATTACGTAACTAAGAATTGAAATAAAATATAATCATTAAGTGAACAGCAGTAACACATCCGAAAATCGATCGAAATAATCGTCGTCTTATGAGGAAGATACTGTGAGTTATCAAAGACAAAATCAAAAATTTTTTCAACTCTCCATTTATCTAAAATATTGCTATATATTTTTTCTTGTATCACTTCTTCAAATCACTAGCATTCCATTTTCATCTTATAAAATATGCTTCAAAATCTAGCCGATTGAAGTCGATTCTGTCATTATTATTAAATACTGTTAAGCGAGTCCAAGTGATTAAAAAGTACCGTTCGACTAATAAATTTACGTATTATACATTTTACGTTCGTATGGTGTTTTCTTTATAATCAAATAACTTAATATTTGAAATTACAGTTTATATCAACTTCTGTAATTTCTAATACTCAAAAAGTTTCTTTATTTATGATGAGAATATTTGCTTTCCTCTATATACCTAAATTATCCATGAGACTATTGAGATCTAAAAACATCTGTTCCGTCAGAGTGTGTTCATCAAATCGAAATAAAATGGGACATTTGCAACAAACAATATAAACTAATAATCAAGCAAGAATTGCAAAATTTCAAATTACATGAAATATTTTTCTTCGCCGTACTTTCACTTGGGAAGGCGCAAAACAAGTGATCATTATTTAAACTTTATTTTTTCAAGTATGTTTAAAATATTCAAATTAAGCTAACATAAAACAATGCAAATAGATGCTACCTACTTAAACGTATGGCATATACATTATTTATACTCACTAAATAGGTACAGTGTCGTACATTATATCCGTTTATATTTACACTGATAAGAAACCCTGTGAAATAATAAGAAATACCTTGTTGGGAAAAGTATGAAATCATACATGAGATTAGAAATATTTCGGTAACACCTGAGTCTTTCCTTATTGTACTATTTTATTAGAAACAAAATTGGGCTCTCTAGAAGACGACCTGTAGCAGGTTGTAGTATACGAATAAATTTACCAATCACCAAATATCACACCTTCCTGACTTCAATACAAAATTTATTAAAGCTTCACAGACTGCTACTACCCCAAGACTCACCAGTCAACATTTTGTTTATAAATTTCAGATCGAAGACTATTGGTTAATAGAGGAGACGGTGAGCCTCATTTTCCATGCAACATAAGAACAATAACAAATTTTGAGATACTTGAATTGGGCGCAGAATATCCTTGAGTAATAATTTAGGACCGTTAATTGTTGTTATATTTTGTACCCACATGTTGTTACTTACTCTACATTTGTTAATGATACACGCTTACGGATAGATCGTACTACTGGAAGTAAGGACTCCTGTTCTATACTTCCAAGCACATAGTCCAGATATAAACCTTATAGAACATATATAAGGGCCAATTTTACAACCTAGGATAAAACTGGAGATTAAACTAAGGTTTAATCTATGGTTTAAACTCTAGTTTAAACAAATGATAAACAATATTGCTTTATTTTACAGGTGACAGTTCAGCTGATATTTTCCTGTCAGTTCTCACTAGCGAGGAAATATAATTAAGATGTTTTCGATATTTGTTTTAAAGTTGAATTGATTAAGAAAATTGTATAAACTAAATACAATTAGCAACTGCAGTTTCTCTAACAAGGAAGTAGTGCTTTTGGTTAACTTTATGAAGAAACACAAAGAAATGTTTTCGATGTTGCTATTTTTTACTACTACTACTACTATTTTTTAAAAGGTGACATATGAAAATATACAACTAGTTAATTTAAAATACCTACAACATCAGCCAACTACTGAAAGAGTTAATTTAAGTCAAAATAGCTTGAGAATATTGATTGAAAATATAATGATGATGCTCTACGAGAAACCATGCATCTTATTTTGTTACCTTCTCTTTCACTGATTCTTAAGTAGTTGTCTCATTCTACTACGACATGTGGATACTTGTAGAACCATTAAGTTTTATTCAATTTTGCGTTAAAATATTGTAAATTTCCATTAATGTGGAGAATTGGAACAGCGTGTCCCATTTTTCAATAGAATAATAAGGTTGTTATTAAGAACTATTGCTCTGTCACAAGTATATCCAACTTTTCCAAAATATTTGAAACTCTACTATACGACTTTGTTTTCTACCACGTCAAACCATCCATAAGTAATGAAATGCATGGTGTTTTTCCTGGAACTTAATATAATATACGGCAGCACATACATAAAATTATTCCTTGGAATATGGCTCTTTTCATTAAACACTGGCTTCACTGATCCATTTAATATTTTTTGTCATACCTGACGGATTGACAATTCAGGGTTACTGATCATAGTTTAGAGTCCGGAAATTAACGGAATTTCTGGATTGCTCCAGAAATTTATATTTCTGGAGCAATTTATATATAATTTATAAATTAGATTATCTTCAGTTAATATTCTTTCCTTTATCAGTGATCTAAAACTATATCCATTTATACTAAATTACACCGATTATCAGTTACTTCAGTTTGATACAGAAAAAAATTTGTGAGTGATTTGGATTACAAAATGTGGGAAATACTTCAATCCATTTTAGTTATCGCATTTCTAATCATATGCAACATTCGAAGATCTTTGTTTTACATTTGACAGTTATTTGAACTTTGTTGGGCATATTTATTTTAAGCAACTTACCGAAACTAAAACTGTCAAATTACTTATTAATGCATTCTAATATGAGAACCTAGCTATCAAACTTATAACAGCAAAATAAATAATATTCTTAGGAAGTATGTTAATATAAGTGGTTCAAATCTGAAAATATCCATCCACCTCAAGAAACACCTTAAGTTTTCACCCTTATATCTCTTTCGCTATCTTTAACATAAAAAAGGAAATGTTTTTCTAATTTTATTATTATTCGTATTCCATAAAGTTACCATGAAATTATCTCCAACTATTATACAATTATTTCTTTCGAATCTTTCTGTACACTATGTTTAATTTCGTCTGAATGTATCATTCTTCATTTGTATGTCAGATAAGCCAGAACTGGAAGATGGTCCATGGAACAGCAATTTGAGGATATTTGGTATGTGTAAGCTTTGACAATTTTCCCTAGTTTATTGTGATTGAAATGGAAAATACTAACACTAAGAAGTGAGGTAGCAATTTGACTTTCGAAGAGAGAAATTTACTGTTAAGACTAAAAATCAGAAGAACATAATAGAATCTCATTTTTCAAAATTATCCACTCTCTCCCTTACTACATAAGATCAATATTCTCATCACTATCCAATGCGTAGTCAATAAAATCCATCATATCAAAATAGAAATTAAATGATGATGACTTATTGATTAATGAACCAGAGTTTGAATAAAATTTCAAAGCATACAAGTTTACTGGTCTATGGAAAAAATAGACAGCCAATCAAGTCTGTTGTATTCCTTATCCATCAGTTGCTAAGCTTATGGATAAAATAAAGAAGAAGAACCCAACTAGAACTTTATCTGCAGGTTAATATTATCCGACAGATTCTTAACTACAGGATAAACATTGCAATTAATAAACCGGTCATGAGTGTATCTCATAGTATCTTTAAAAGTATCAATCGCATCCATTAAAGTTAAATTCGTATTTATCATTGTAGTTGTCGAATTTACCATTGAATTTATGCACGCTACTGAAGTTGATGTAGGTATGCATAAGTAGGTGTGTTGTATGTATACGTATACATCTATAGAAAGATAGCAAAAGAGATTTAATTAAATACAAATTTCTCAAACCCAGTTAACGATTTTAAAATTATTGCTTGTATGCAGTTTCCTTAATAAGAAATTTTAAGGTCAAATTCTCGGTCAAAATAATAATTTTCTCGTTTATTATTTCACACTCCCATGATCTCAATCTCATAGTTTTTTCACGTATCTGTTGTGAAATAAAAGTTAAAAATTAACTTGCAAAATCAGTAATGAAATTTTGGAACAAACTAAAAATAAAATGGGTGGGGATTGAATCGATTCGCTTGTCATTATCCTCCACAAGTCACACTTTTAAAAGGTCAACAAGAAAGAAGATGAATTACAATAGGTAATTGTTACAATCATTAGATATTTCTAGTTCTCTCATTATAATAAGGATGTTCAAAGATGAGGTAATCGATATTTGCTGTATAAAAAAATTAACCGAAGACCATGACCTATTGTAACTGTTATGAGAAAGATTTGTGAGAGGTTTTAAACAAAGAATAGGTCACCGAGCCTCTAAACAATATATTTTGTTTGCAAATATTTAATGGAATTCATAGAAATAAGAATGAGTAACTTTTTCACAAGCACAATTAAATTATGCTGCAGTTTCTAATTTGAAACACTTTCTGGAAACCTACGAGGAGGTTTAATGAATCTGCGGCTCAACAGTTCTTTTTAACAACGATCAAAATTTAAACAAAATGTATCATTTAGAATATGTTTGACAGCTATCGATAACAGACTACTTCGTATACTCACTAAGCATTATTTTGTACAGGAGAAACCTTCATTTAAACGAAGTATAAATAAATAAAGATAAAGAAGTGGTTTACTGAATTTTGTTGTGACTGTGAAAGCGCGGAAGATATCGGGTATTCTAAAAACCTAGTTGGGGTCTGTTCACCCGAAAAAATTGAAAAAACTCACGGTTTTGTGTCGACCGTTCAGACTTGAGAAGTAATAGGCATATTAGGTAGCTTAGTGGATTCTGTTTTTACAAGATCGGTGCTGTTTTGGCATAAAATCGACTATAAACGCAGTGTTCCAAATTTGGACAAGTTATTGCGCATTTCAGTAACTATGGACGAAACGTGGACTTACTAAATACACCAGAGACTAAAAGCAAAATCTATGGGTGTCTATGTAGCAACTCTAAATCCTCATTGACAATCTTTTTTGTGAAAGTATTCGATGCGATTTAGATAAAATGGAAAAATTTTTGACAACTATAATGCAAGTGTTAAAACTGGTGGAAACATCAAGATTCACGAATTAGACTACTATTTGATGATGGAAGAAACGGCTCAATGTGAATATAATCCACTCCAAAGACGGAATTAACTCTCAACAACTACCTACACATAATATTGGACAATGACAATATATGTTTGTCAACAATGTACAATTAGGATAATTAAATATATAGGAATGTTCTGAGTCCTTTGACAAAATTGAAAGAGTAGATCGTGAAATATTCTGCCGCTTGTTTCGGGTAAAATTAAGTGTAAGGAATTTGATACCGAAAAACAGCACACAACAACAGGCCTTACAGGCAGGAGTCGCTCTACTGCTTTTTTCCATCTATTTTTGTTTATGATTCTCTATTCCTATTGTTTCTAAATCTTCCATTTCTTCTTCTCCACTCGTTTTGCTCTCGCACTCCTCCAAAAATTCTCCTTAGTACCTTTCTCTCCCATATGTTTTTTTCCTTCTTTTTTGTTCATGATCCAACACTCACTGATATACACCACCGTTGGTTGTATAACTGTCTTGTTCGGGCTCCAAACGTTTTGTTCCCGCTCGCCAGTTTTTTGTCGATTTTCCTGGTTTCACCTCCTTCGTTGTCACTGTCACTTCCAGGTATTCGATCCTTTCCCATCTCTATATATTTGATCTTTTGTTCATTTAAGCGCAGTCCATATTCTTTTGCTTCCTTTTCAAAGAGTAGGAACACTTTGCTAAGATTCTTTTTTGTTCTACTTATAAGTATCACATCATCTGCATAGGCAAGGATTTGTGTTTTGTTATTGTAAATCATGCCCTGGGTTCGGATGCCACTACTTCTCAGGATCTTTTCTAATACAAGGGTAAACAGCTCTGTTGATAGTGGGTCTCCTTGCTTTGAACCTTTTTTTATTTCAAACTCTTCCGATAGGCTTCCTTCGACAGCTACTTAATTATCAGTGTCATTTTTACCAAATGTAATATTATAATAGGTATTTCGAGTGCTGCAACCGCATGGAATAAATGATTTCTACTTATTGAATCATACGCCTGCTTGAAATCCACAAATAGGAGCTTCACTAATATACCCACTTAATCTTTTTGAAGTAGCATTAGGATCAACTCAAAAGTAAATAGTATATACATCTCAACATATGAGTTTCTATACGTAATATGTTACATGTGGCTAAGTATATGATAAATTGTATTTACACCTGAATGGGGCAGTAGCGGAGCAAACAGGCAGCCATCGTACCAGGGCTGCTACTCAAGTTTTGAGATATAGTAATAATAATGTGAATATGTCAAATCTGACATTGCCATCATAAAGTTTGACATTTTTCTCGGTGAACGTACTAAGAATATGTTATCATAAGACTACTATTCGAGTATTTTAGTGCGATGATTTTCCATGACTTTCGACGTGGATTAAACCAAGAGCAGTGCACCGATCAACTCGCTTCAACTTTTGTTGATGAAGCACCATCTCGAGCCATCGTGTTTCCCTGGATTTCCGAATTTATCGTGATCGCACTTTGCTTCGGCTGTTGCGCCAGAAAACATGTCAAAAAACAGTTATATAACGCTTATTGGGGGACAACATAGTTGACCTCCTTGTTAATAATTATGTTTATCCTAAAAGAGACTTGCATATTTTTTTCTGTCACTCTACTTCTATGGAATAACCGTTTTAAATGTCGGCGCCATTGAGATTGCACAATTTAAATCTTCTATTTGGTCTGAACCGTTAACGACTGGAAATTTTTAATAACGATTTTAACTCGTATAATTACGCTTAGACAAAAACAGCAAGACATATTAGGGACTAGTAAAATTAAATACTAATCAAAGCAAAGATGGGTAATTCATCAAAAACGCTCCCAGCTATAATGAACATTAACAAAAAGTAATTTGAATATCTTGGTTTTAATGCAATGTAGTTTGAAGGTTCAATTTTATCAATTACAAAATCATAACTGATATTATTTTTAATAAAGTAACAAACACAAAGAATGGAATGTATTGTTTCACTAACATATTCTCATCATTTAAGGTATTGTATTTCATTTGAACGTATTGCTACAAGGAGTGCTCCACCAAACACTTGACCTTGATAGGGGTTCGAATCACCATATACAATTATTAGTGCAGTCAGTGAAGGCTTTCACCTCCTAATTTTTTTAAATAAAACCGATTTTCTTGAAATTTGGCACATAGTTATAGGCTAAGGTCCCACCGCTTGATCTTGCAGGTATCTGTTTTTTTGATAAAATTAATTTTAAAATAATCTTGAGAATGTGGGGAATGGATTAAGGCTAGGTTGCCATGTAGAATTAGCCGCAATTAAATGTAATTTTAATATCATCAATATACTTATATGAATTTGAAAGAAAATGATGTAACTAATCAAAATAAAAATGGTTGCCAGCTCTCAGTCGGCCGCAGCATTAGAGTTGCCAGGTGTAAACAGGTATTTTATTGTTAATTAACTGCATTCACCTTTTTTTTAATTTTATGCAGAATTAAAGTTTTATAGATAAAATTATACGATTATTATTTATCCACCGACTCCATACGACTCCATACCATTAGCGTAATCCTTTGGTTGTAGGTGCTGTGTGCTGATAAGGATATAAACCTTGTTCGTGGAGTGTGTTTATCACCCTTTTTTGTGGAATTCCCAATTGAGTGGCAATTCTTCGTGAGCTAGTAGTTGCATCTTCTTCTACTAGAGGCAGAATATTTTTTACTTCTACCAAACCTTGTCGAGTAGCGCGTTCAGATGATATGTTAGCACTAGGAAGCTTACCAGTCTCCCACAATTTGTTAAAAACTCTAAGAAATGCGTTTTTATCAGGATTTCTTTGGTGTATTTTAAATATTGAATATTTGAGTATTAGAATAAGTATCTCTGGCATTTTGCAACACTAACAATCACATAAACTCGAAATTGAACGTTCAGGTACTGTTCACTGTACACTGACAGTGCATCAAAACGTCAGAATTATCAAATGCCTTCGAGCCTAGAACATGGTATACTTTGATAATGTTAAAATTCAGATATAAGTGGAAAGCTAGATGAACAAGCTATAACTTGAAAACAAATGAAAATCGGATAAGAGCATATGAGTTTTTTTACATTATTTTCACGTGTATAATACACTCCTAGAGTTTGGTGCGCTCCTCCCAACTCACCCTGTATATACACGTTCATTAATACAACGGGCAGATGTGCCGCTATGAGTGCGCCGCATTTTTCGATTTATTTTAAACTGTATAACAAAAAAGTATATGTGAGTGTGTACACACAGACATTCACTGTAATTCCAGTTTGCTTTCGAGTTTAGCTCCAAAAGTATCCACATGCTCACATTAATGATCAAATATTCTAAATTTGATAATTTTGTTCGAACTTATCCTAAATTTTCATGCAAATCCATTCAGTTTCAGAAAATTCTGAGGCTACACCTGATTTTTAGCTTCACTGAGTGTACTATATCCATTTCGTGAGAGTATCATATATATATACACTCTCGTGTAAGTTTATATAATAAAAGTAAGTTTTTATAGTGTATACATTTTTTTATATTCTCGAAATTTTTTTCAGAATATATAATTTTACGGTCATTCTACCTATTTTTATCACCCAGCATAAAACTTTCTCCCTTTTGGTTATACATGTATCCAGAATTCATAGAGCGTTGACGTTGGTAGTCAATGAATCTCTATTTCTACAGATAATCTGGACTCCCTTTGAAAGTCTTTCTTCTCATTTACTACAACTTCCTTAACTCGAAATCTACCTTAAAAATTTGAGAGATCCAACATAAACAATGTATTGAAGAGTACAGTAAACTAAAGGAACTAGTGGTCAAAGACAATAAGAAGAAGATTCTGAACTTTTGTATCAATTATCTTTATACGAGAGTTGTTTGAAAAGTTTCCGACCCAACAAAGAAACAAGACATTTGCTTGAGAAAAAAAAATCAATGAAATGTGATGTACAATTCATGATAGTATTATGATACTATTCAAATAATTCACGTACCTTATCATACATAAAGTTGGTATAATATTTTCCTTTGAAAACTTTGATTAATTTTCCAAAGAACAACCTCAACTAAACTTTAATATCTAAAAAATTTTTAGTTTACAGTTTATGCTCAAATTTATGAACACTTCAATTCAATTGCAAACTTTTGGACAATTATTAGTAAGGAAAATCAAATATGCAAGTCGCATTAGTTACATATTTTGCATATAATATGTATTCTTGTTCAAATATTTGCAAATATCTTTAGTGAATATCATATTGTGCATAATTTATTAAATTCTGAAAGATGTAAAGCTATTCTAAAGCAATTACTTTTCTCAAAAAACTAATATTAACGCAGGTAGTTAAACGGTTCAAAGAAAATCTATAAGTATTCCTAGTCTGAAGTTCGAAATGAGTCGTATTTTTTGCTTTCGAAGAGATAACATCGATTTATGCTTTGTAGTATTGGAGTATTTTAAAAACTTCTGCTCATATTGCTAAACTGGGCAAGATGAAATCCGGAAACGTATCACAACTCACATTAACGCAATGTTTCCTAACCATGTTCAAAAAGCTAAACGAACAAAACATATTTAACAAAGACCTCTGTCACGCAAATATTTCATTGTCAATGCTGCGTAATCAAAACGTCATATCTGTTCTCCAAAAGTATTGCAAATTCAATATACCAGGTGAATCAACACTACGAAGAAACGACATCAGTTCCTTATATTCCGAAGTAATTAAGGAAATTGAAGGTCAAATTCAGAATAAACATCTTTACGTAGAGGACTTATATTGCTCATTCATCGATAGGTAATCTTAGTGGCGGCATTCTGCCAAACTCTTCTATAGATTTAGAAGAAATGCACTGACACTGCCCAGACTTGTACAAAAGACTCTTTCAACATTTTTTCTTCCTACCTTCCTGTTTCTCGATATATTTTTTTTGTTATTTTTTCAGCCCCGTATAATGAAAAGGCTGGGCAAAATTCCAAAATCTTTCACCTCAACTTAATACATGTTCTTGCCTTGCTTTAAATAGGGTTACTGAAGAGATTAGAAAACATTTTTCTTTAGTAAATAATTCAATTGCAGACATGAAAAAAAAACTTCTTATAGTACTTATAAAGGAAAATTACCGAACACTTCTCCTCCACCTCAACTTAACTTTAAAGAAGGAGCACACTTGATTGGAAACCGGTTTTTCTTATTGCGAGAATTTTTGTCAACAAAAAGATTCAATATCAAAATTATCTGACGAATCTTTCCGATATCTCATTGATGTTAATCAAATATAAAACCACAAATACGGAAATCTAATTTGCTTTTAACTCGGAGTGTAAAACTAATAAAACAATCTGAGGCAACTTTTCAAAATATCACAGTCAAAATGGAAGGCACAATTTTTAAAAATTCAAAAATTTGATTTGATTTCAATTGCATAGCGAAGTAGCTAATATTTTAGATGGAAAATTACTGAATGCATGTTTAGGTTTACTTTAGTACTTATGTAGAAAAAATATCTGTTTATTTTAAAGTGATTGAATAATTTGGTACATGCATATTTATGCGCATATTTTTGGATTTCCATTTGTATATTTTATTTTTCATAATTATTAATAAAATGCATTTGTTTTGAATACAGTAATGTGACAACACACATGGAAGAATAAATTTTCTATTTGAATATTGGTGAGCAACCTAAAGACATACGATTTATTTGATTAGCAGCAGTAGAAATGTTTAAAGATAAGAAATCCAAAAGAACTATAAAGGAAAGAAATTTACTTTTTTAGCCATATCATGAGGAAATAACCAATAACCAAAACCCAAAACTATTGCTCAAACAAATAAACATTCAACTTTCCAAAGCAGTTGAATAAAGTTCAAAAAAGACTAATAAGTAAATTTGTGGAAGCTAAATAGAGCAGTGTACGGATCCAGAGCCAAACACTCCGAGAACTTGGACAAGACACAACCCAGAAATATATGCAATTGAAATATCTTCTCAGTTCAACTTATTGTTATCGTAAATTAGAGCTTCTAGTTATAATGTCATAACATCCAAGCTGGTTCTCTCTCTTCTATCAAATCGGTTTCAGGACAATAGATGAGAAAAAAGGAAAATAGATAGCTAGAAAAAAATCAGTTATTGAAACAATCTACAAGTGTTGAGACTGGCAAAGATAATCCTGTAAACCTATAACCAAAGAAGATATATTGAATGTATCAACATATTAAAAGGAGTCTTGTCGAGGTATTGCCGCTTCAATGTAAATGAAGATAAGTTTAGCGGAAGATGCAGCGTGCAGAATCTGCTACAAAGAGGAAAAACGTCTACCCATAATCTTTCGAAGTGTGAGTACGGAACTCCAGAAGATTAAACCTGGGAGTATGCGAGAAAGATGAACATATTTAGCAATGCCATCTCACATCCTGAACATTATAAAATTTCTCTTTCTAATATCGAAGTAAATTTCTGTGAATTTATTCCATTAGATGTTATCATAATTTTAAATAAGTAATTTTAAAGATGAACGATTAAACTGTAACCTTAAACTTGAAAGTTCACGTTTACGATGTTACGGTCAAATCACCTAAACAATAAATAAGTATGTACCCATAGCATTCCTCCAACCATAATTAATTGCTACAATAATGTTGTAATTTAGGAGAAAACCACAAAATTGTTATTTAGCGGTAAATCACATTCAGAAATAATGAATCATTCAAAAGTTAAAATAGAATTAATCGATATTAGTTAATAGAAGCGGTTTACAACGTGGGAGGCGCACAAAATTGAATGAAAACCGCTTAGCATGAAGCAATCGAACGTACAATACAAAACGCATTAAGGCTTTTCGGAAACTATTGTTCGGAATTTGATCAACTTAACTACTCATACGTAGAACTCTTTCTACCCTGGTAGACCAATGGGTAAATGCGATCAACTGGCGGGTTTTTTTGGACCATTTAATCTGTATATTTCTCTAATAAAATATCAAACATTCGCTTCAGATGTCCATTATATACCTCGATATTGGTAGCTCGGCCATCTGTAATAAGTTTGAACAGAAACCTTCAGGATTCCACTAGACACCCAAAAAGACTTTCCGCTCTTTGCTACGGGTTCTGGTAATTCTCCTTTGTGTAACCTCTCATTTTCTATATTCAGGTTATTTATTCATTTTTCATTACCAATAACAATGCGTCTAATAAAGTGATCATATTTCTGCAGGGCAAGAAGCTGTTTACAAACCTCTAATCGATGTTTCTCTTCAATCTCGGTTTATTCGTGAGGCACAATTCAACAACTTTTATAGATCTCACATGATGATTTTAAATGGCGATGTAAGGTATCTTACGAAGGTCTAAAGAAGTCCGATAATCGTTGAGTGCTGGTAGGTACTAGGTTGGTTGTTCACTGCTTCCCCGTCAAATATTTGTGCTATGCTATGCCGTTCGCTTATAACTGTCTTCCCTTTCAGTTTCACACATTTTCTTGATGCCAAGGATGCTTGAAACTATTATTTCCGATAATGTCTTAATAATTCATGAATTTCATATTAATATGTCGCATTCCATACTATTTATTATAAACACTTGTCGTAAATAAATAAAGTGACAATGATTAAAAGCAAATAAAGCAATTGGAATATTCAGAGACTTATAGACTAGGCTGAACAAATTCCGGAGCGTAGGAATTTTGACATATGAGACACCTTCTGTAATTTTATTCTGGACATTTGCACATCGCTGTAATATTTGTCAAATTGGTTTTCACAATTTTATCATTTCAAATAGTGTTTGATAAGTTTTGAATACATTATGAGAACAGTTTTTATGTGATAAATATTTTGAGGGGTATTATGAGGTGACTATTATGAACATTTTATTTGCTTAGTGGAAATATTCAACTCGTTACAATACAGAGCGAGTTCTATGTATACAATGTTTCGATTTTCCTGAAAACGACCGGCACGATTTTGATGCTTTTTTCATCAAATTGATAAACCTGTTTTCTTTCCATAATTGTCAAGAAATGCCCGCAGTTTTTGATATAATTGAGGCGTACATGTATGAGAAAATCTGTTAAATCTACTGAATTAAATAGATCCTGAAATTCCAGTATATTGCATTTAATTTGACATTCTCAATAGCCTACAATTTAAATGAAAGTTCAATCAGTTTAATTTAGAATCCAAACATGGAAATTTCGAATCACGATTATGATTTTCAATGAACTCGATACAGTTAAATGTCAATATACATGTTTCTTTATTTATAAACGTATAAAAGTATTAATTTAAGTTATCGGTAATAAGAAGAAATAGCATCATTTATAAGCCAATGATAGAATTACTTGCAGAATTGCCTCTTTGAAAAATTTTTACAATAAAATCGTTTGTTAGAAATCACATTTCAGTTTTCTTATCATTTGAGCCATCAAGATCGCACCCAAAATAATTCGTAACAAATTAAGAATACTTGAAAATTAACAATATGAACTTTGAAACAAATTTAAAGTAAGAATTTGAATGCATTAAATATTTGATTAAATTAACATATAATATTTGGTTTTTCGTTTAGTTGGTTCTCAAATTAAATTATTTCCTACTGTTTCAAACTTAATATTCGGATACGTTCATCTCAAATTATTTATTACGAGAAATACATTTTCATTTTAAAAACAATCTATTGAACGTGGAGTAATCAAATCTTACCTAGGTACACGACCTTTGAGTCTAGTAGTAAAATCCAACGTCAGTCAACAAATTGCAAATTTTATCACGAAACTAGACACCAATCACAGTTAAACCACAACTTCAATATCTTTTAAGTCAAAAAATCACAAATATACCTTATTAGTATGTCAATCGCAATTAAAAACTTCCGAAAATGTCATTGGATCGCCAGTTGTTTTGATGACATACGCGAATAAAACACGGTCTACTCGACGGTGTAGTCCGCACTTTCATGCCTTTCAACCAACTATGATATTCAACAGGTAGGTTGTATAAAATCAAGTTGACTCTTACCAAGACAGGTAGGTAACAGTGCCACGCGAAGAGAAGGGCGATAGGATTTTCATTTGACGATTTATTATAAAGATGGACAGTGTTTCAGAAAAAGAATTTTTGTTATTCTCAAATCTCTCTTTAAAAACGTGGATCCATGATATAATTCTTATACAAGATACACCGGAAGCATATAGCATGCCATAATAATATTAGTACTTTATAAAAACTTCTCCAATACAGAATTCCGAATTATGAGCCTTGAAAGTTTGAATTTATTGCCACTAGCGATCATTTCATTTTCAAAAATTTTTTAATATTTTGATGAAGGATGTATGTGTTTATTTTTGTATGGTAACTATATTTTGAAGCCGAGGCTGATATTTGCCATTTCACTACTCGTAATGCGCTTCGTACCAATTTCCGTAAAATACAAGTTATAAGACTAATCTCTCATCAACAAAAAATACTTAATAAAATAAATGTTCAATATGAGCTCTTCCCGCTTCTACGCACTTTCTAAATCTATGAAGGTAGTTACTTTGCACTCTAAGAGAATCGCAGTGTAACTCAATTCTGTCTATCAATTTATGAGATAACTCCAGAAGAATTCATTCGATTGAATCGCGATGGTCACTTCTAGTTCCTCGACCAACCCATCTATTAGGAAAACTTGTGCTCAAACTTTGTCGCAAATCAAATCTGATATAAATAGGTGATCCATCATGTATGAGATTCATTCAAATTTTTAGTGGCACATCCTCAAACAGCACTGGTTTTCCAGAAGTACAAATGTTTCAAGAAAATTAACTAATTGTAAACTATTCCTGTCCAAATATTTACCATAAATCTATGCTGGTTTCTTATTTGGATAATACCATGGGACTCTCAGTATCCCATAAATACAACTTATGAAAATTAATGACTTCATTTCTGGTGAAATTGGATTCGTTTGTAAAAAATAACACTAGATATAAAGGAATCGTCTGCTTGGTATTGACGCAGAAACTACTTAAGTCGTTGCAGAATAGTTAACCAAAGCAATACTATGTACTTTTTGTATGGGAAAAAGACACAACATTTTTTTTTAGGATATGATGAACTACTTATTTTGAAACGTTATATTTTCTATTCTCTAGTATTCGTACATTCGTTGACGTTTCAGTATCAACTGTCTTGTTCATTTACCATACTACGTAGGTACCATTTGTGTTGAGCCTTTCATGCCCTTATCCAGACCTGATTCTCGTAACCTCAAATCTGTTCCTGTTCTGTTTAAAAAAAAATCGGCATAAAGCCTGAGAGAGAAGCGAATCCATATAGTAACTTTTGAATTGAATATTCATTAATTATTAACTAGAATGACTGCTATTTAGTAGAACGATTGACAAATAATCTTATGATCACTTGATATACTATACAACAAATTTAAAACTTTGTCATAAAATTTCGTTACGTTATGAGGGTTATCCTAATATAACGCAAAAATTTCTGCAAACTGCATTAATAACATATCAAATATCAGTCAAACATACATTTTGTTCTATATATAATCATAACGAATAGTCTGACTTCAAAACAGGGACACCCTGTATAAGGCAATTCAAAATGTTGTAGTGCCGTGACGCTTGTGCCACATATCAATTTTTTTTTGATATTCGATGTCGCGCTAAAGAAAGAAAGATAAATGAATAGAACATGCAAAACTTCTCCAAAAATTTGTCGAAATTTGGATTTTCCAATTGCAATTTGTTACGTCTGCCGCGTCTAATGTCTAATAATTAGTTTTTCTGATACATCTGCTACTGTAGTCGTATGTATGTTGTTTAGGGTGTACATGACACCACTGCGACCGAAAGGATCTATTGTGTCCCCTTTTCTTGCAGTAGCACTAGGATTCTCAATGTTTACAGCTGATCTATTAGTTTCCCTTCTCTTGGAAAATAAAGAATGAAAGATTACTTTAGTTGCCAGAGATCTTCGTCTCCTATTATCTTCTAATTCATACAATCTTCGAGAGAATATGGATAAAGAATTCGTCCTCTAGGTAACAGAATCTGCACGTTACACTTTTTGATAAACCCAGCATCTCCGAATGTCCATTGAGGCGGCAATACCCCAACTAAACTTAGTATTCGTATATTGTTCTTGTCTACGTAAAGGAGAGGTCAAACGTAACTTCTACTTTAGGGTGATACATTAGTTGTATTTCAGTGGTGGTAATGACAACTTAAGATTTGTACTAGGTGATGTGTCGGTCTGTGAATATCTAGTATCATAACATCGATTGTCAAACGCTATCACAGGATTTGATACCGTGAAATCTAAACAAGCCTTTATTGTCAAATTTTCTAAAAAAGTAGCGATTTTTTTCGATTAAATTTTTGTAGTACTTTTAAAGGAACTATATCAAGTATATATTGGAAATCTCTTGGAAATTTCTTCTTCTTCATCTTCTTCCTACTCCATTTTAGGCAGATTGCCTACTCATTCTTCGCAGCATGCCTATTGCCTCAATTGATGGTAAGATTATCACTCCATCTTTTCGTGGCCTTCACATACTTCTTCTCCCCAGTGGTGAGTTGTCTGGTGCTATCCTTAATATTCTTTCCTCGCTCATTCTACTTATGTGTTCATCCCATTCGCGCTTTCTGCTCAATACCCATTCGTTAATATTTTCCACTCTGCATTTTTGCCTTATGTCGTCGCTACGTTCCCTTTCTAGGAGCGTTTTTCCAGTAATTTTTCGTAGGCCTTTCATTTCGATTGTTTCCAGGAGCCAGTTTCCATATAGTGTCGTTCAGACATCCGGCTGCTCTTTTGTTTGCTGTTTGCTGCCTTACCTCAATATCACCATATCCGGATAGTTCTATACCCAGATATTTGAATTTCATTTCTTGTTGGATTATTTTGTCGTCTACTACTAGCTTGCATCTAACAGGTATTTTTGATGTTGTCAGGCTTTTTGTTTTGGAGGCAGAAACCATCATATTTAGAGATTTTGCTGTGGAATTAAAGCGATATAGCACCTTTTGGAGGTCGTCTTAGTTTTCTGCAACTAGCACAGCATAGTCAGGATTGTAATATTGTGGTCATCCTTTTTGTATCCGTTCAATCTGCGAACGTGCTTTATTATTTCATCCATAATTATGTTGAAAAAGAGTGGACACAATGAGTCGCCCTGACGTATTTCTCTTTCCACAGGGATTGGTTCGGTGAGCTCTCCGTCGATCTTGGCCTGGATTTTGTTTGCGCTGTATAGATTCTCTATGAATTTGAATAAGGTATGGGGCACTTGTCTGTCGTAGAGTAAATGTACAACATCCTCTAACTGAACCCGGTCAAATGCTTTTTGCAGATCTATGAAACACATGTAGGCTGGTTTGTTCTATTCGATCGACTCTAAATCCTTGTTGTTCATCCGACAGGGATATAATACGATTTATTTTTGTTGTTAGTTTTAATGTTGTACTCAGTAGGTTTATGCATCTGTAATTCTCTGGCATTTTTTGTCTCCTTTTTAAACATAAGAATGGTGGTGTTTGTTCGCAATTTGATCAATTTCGTATAGATAAAACTAAACTAAACAGGTAAGTAGCTACTCATCTGAATAAGTTATCTGTACAGAATACAAAATTTCAAGATTTTAGAATCATAGTCGGATTAAATATTCCAAATTAAACTGATTACACTGTTTGCACCATCACTCAGTTTACCTTCAGTCTCTGAAGACGATAACTTGGTTATCGAAACGCGCGTCAGACAGTGTAATTGTGAGTATTGGTTTAGTGATAATTTAAACAGTGTGTTCAGTATGAATATTACCAACGGTTTCAGAAATTCCAACTCAATTCCAAATCAAAATTTTTTTGATATATTAAATATGTTAGTAGTTTTTTCTATTACAAATAAGTGAGTAGTTACATTTTAAAGAAAATACTTTTTACGTTGTCCCATGTATTTGCGATCTAATGCCACATTAGAACCTCCCTCGCTTGCTGTTACCGTTTACCACCGTCCACATCGAACGCATTCAGTTCAATCGCGGTGAGTGACTGAATTGCCTGTTGAATTTGAATTTCGGTATTGAAAAAATTCACAAGAAACTGGTCACTTTCCTTAAATTTTATCCATCTATTTATGATTTCTTGAAACACTTGCAGGAGTAATAATAAAAATAATTTGGTAAAGATGATGATTTAATCAACCAAAGCTCTCCATCAGTTAGCGTTCATTAACATTCTTATTCGCATAAGCTAGGCAGGCTTATGTACGTATTTTCATTTCTAATCTTCTGGTAGTGTCTATCCGGTTTGGATTTTGACGACTAGCGTGGCTATTCTAACTTTATCGGCTGCTGCCTCTGTGGTAGTTAAGGCAAATCCTTTTGGAACAAAGAGTCCAAGTCCTCTATAAACGACAGTTTTGATGACTTGTTTGGAAAAATCAACTGCTTCTCTCGCCTTTGTTATATGTCCCAAATATTCCAAATAGATGTTTTTGGTGTTATTATTGAATTCAAATGTTTTATTGTTGATTCTTAGTAATAGTACGGAATTGGTAGCCTTGTCCATCCATAATATTCTTAATGTTTTCCTATAAAATCACATCTTAAAAGGTTCCAATTTCTTCATCTACACTTTATTCAACGTCCATGATTCGATTCCAGATAATAAGATCGAAAACTCATACCTACACGATCAACGTATCATCGTTGTTATCGGTTGATCACGGCTTTAAAAACATTCATTGGATGATCTAGTCTTCTCGTTGCGAATTTCTTTTACCATAGAATGATCCTATTTATCATTTATATTTGTGTCTCTATCTTCATCTCCAATACTTGTTTCAACTACTGTTTTGTTTATTGAGAAAAGTGACATCTGGGATTCTTATTTTATACTCCCTCCCATATAGATAGCTAATAATTCATCGTTATTTCGTTATTTCTATGAACTTTTATAAAAGCATAAGTTAGCCTTGAATATTGTTAATATTCTAGTGTCCATCCAAAAACTTCTTCTAAATCAATTTTTTCCACTTGAATAATGCATTTATTGTTCAAATAAATATTTCTCATAGCGCCAAATAACTAATTTTAACTCTATTGTTTCATTTTACACCATCCTACTCAATTTAAGTAACTTATCACATAAATTGATTTCCCGTATTTTCATGATGTTGACTTCTCTGTTACGCCAATGTTTTGTTCAAACCGGTCGCTATATTTTGAAGCGGAACTTGACCATGTAAATGGGTTAGGACGCGTGCTGCTCTCAGATATCATGTGCCGCTAGCATTGAAAGAGGACTTTACTTTAAGGGGAAAGGGAAAACTTATTCATTAAACCATAAACGCTGATAGTACGAACCGATCGTACTGCCGTGGTACTAACTATAGATTAACCGTGGTTGAACGGGCAGTGATAGTTGATGGAAAGTAACAGTGAGGATTAAAGTTGTGGGTAGTGTCTATAGATAGATAGGAACTGCCACGGAGCGTACATCCAGGGTCAAGGTCGTACTTTGGCTAGGGCGTTACATGAAGAAGAACTAAATAAGGATCTCATCGTAACAACTGATACATAATTTAAAATATTAATTAAATCATTTAATTTCCTCCAAACAAAAACAAAAATTGTAATATTCTTTTTGTTTATTAGTAAAAACTTATTTTCAACCGAAAAAGCACCTGATTCTTTGTGTACGTGTAATTTGGGGGTTTTTGAAAATGAAGTGAATATTTTGTAGGAATACAGAAGAAAATATACATAAAAAATTACGAAAATAATAATATTTTAACCTTCTTATTAATCTGATATGTGTACCAAATACAATTGTTATGAGCTCGTCCACGATAAAGACGACGAAGTCGGCCCTGATCGCTTATAAGTCGCCTATAAGTCCAAAATTTGGTGAATACACCGGCTTGAAAATTCGTTTGATATCATAGCAGCAATTTGATAATATTTTTAGATTGTATTTCTATAATTTCCACGAAGGGATTTTTATTTATTTGTTTTTTTGTTTGTTTAGAAATTAGATATTAATATGAAATTTCAATATACAGAAAAAAACCACATTTAGTAACAATATATTAGGTAATAGTTATAGGGGATTAGTATATAAGTCCATAACAAATTTAGACCAGGATGGTGCTTGCCCGTAATTAAATATTATTTTTAGAATAGAAAGCGTTTACAGAGTAGAAGGCACTTTCCAGTAATTATGCCCTCAATTGACAAGTGATTGTGCATTTTTTTGCATTGTGAAATATTGAGCCCTTAACTAATTCTGAATGTGGAGTAGGTAGGTAAAGGTCGTGTTCCGCATTTCTTAGTGGATACCGCTATTCTTACACTTTACCTCCTCCTTTAACAATGCAAAATATTCTTTTACAGTCTGAACTACAAATGCACAAAATAAATATAGAAAACCAGAATCGAAATAGCCAGTTACATATTTGCTTACTAATCAAAATTGTTCTGTACATGAATTTAAAAGAACTTATACCACATTATTTGAGGTCTTATAGCCACCAACAGCTTCATACGTGAACCTTTTTTGGAAAAGGTATAATCATGCTGAGGCATGGAAACAAGTTTTTTATGTCTCTTGTGTACATTATGTAGTATTTCACTAAAAAAAGTTTTCCCGCAAATAAAAAGTGTCGAATTTCTTAAGAAAACACAAAAAAGTAAGGGCCGCAGCATTCGACATTCGATAGATCAACCAAATTGATTGACTAATTTGGTCGGAGCGTAGCCATACTAGCAGAAATTCATAAAGCTTTTTCCACATCTCAAAATAAAGAATTCTCTTGTTTATATACAAAAGTTCCATCTTAGCATAGTATTTTTGCAAATTTACTTTACTTCCCTCAAAACAGAATAGCAAAACTTTAGTCTTATTTACATTCAGCTTTAGAGTTGCGGACTCGATGATGCATAGTAGATCTCTATTTAGGTACTGGATCTGCAGAATCAAAGCAGTGCACGATCAGAGTGTCATCAGCATATTGTCGAATGTGAGAGAAAGAGAAACCATTATCAAAAACATATACAAGAAACAAAAGTGAACTATTGAAACCTGAAAATAGATGCAATTTTATCAAGATCATGATTCAACAAATCAAATGCCTTGGAGTAATCGAGGGAGAGCCTTATTATGTTGGCAGAGATATTTAACATTACAGTTGCTGAGCTATGCCCTCTACGAAATCCCGACTGATGCTCGGGAAGTAGATTACTTTTACTTAAAAAATAATCTATCTGGTTGTGCACTGCTCGTTTAAGAACTTTTGAAACTACTGGCAACAAGCCTATAGGACGAAAATCCTTCACGAATTATTTGCGTCACTAGACGGGCTAATGCCTCATTCCAATACTGAAGAAAATAACTAAAATAATAAATTTAGTACAGTGAGCAAACTGAGTTTAAGTGCTTTCAGCTGCGTTTGACTTAGTCATAAATACGTCATTACGAATTGATTCAGGAGACTACATAACAAAACAAAACTCTTTATTAGAGTCCAGTTTATGGCTATAATAGAAATCAATCCTCTTCTGACATCCATGTAATCCATGTAATTTACTAAATGCACTTTGAAAGTATTTATTGATCTCATTGCCTTTTACAAACATGGGGGCAAATTTGAGTAAGTTTTTGAATTTAACCAAATATTAAAATTTCTTAAGCTCCTCCAAAGTACCTTGAGCTCAAATGCAAAACTTCACAATCTCGATAAATCTCTCAAAAAGTCTGTTGAAGTCTATGCAGCACTTATGCAGCATTCGATTTCTTAATCCCATTGGGACCTTGAGGGCAGAAGTTAACTAGGGAGCTGGAGGCTCGCTTAATCGAACTGTTCTTACAGGTAAATGGTTTTCTGACAGAGACACAAACTGGGCGAGAAAGAAGTTTAATTTGTCTTTATTATCTGTGAGGTAGTAGATATCGTCTCATGGTACATCGTAGAAAAATTTGTCATCAAAGAATTTGAAATCTCGAAAGGTGACTCTCTTCAGAGAATTACTTTTAACTGGTCGATTAACTGCACAATACCTTAACCTGTCCTAACTAATATCATCTGCATCAAAGGTACCAGCAGAAGAGCTACAATATGAGGGACACTTATGAATAAAATATCCGGTGGTAGAGTAAAACAATATGCTTATTCTCAAAATTCATCAAAGTTAAAATGTACATTCTATGTCTATTAGTAATATATGAATTAATGTAGGGCTTGACATTTTCGCAATTTTGTGGTATTCTTACTATTCTTGGACTTCCGATTGCTTCTTTTTTTAGAATTGTAGTTTCTATGAAGCTGTTTTCCGAAGAGCGTCGAAATGTATGCCCAGTGTAGTTTTTTGGATTAGGTAAATTCAAATATGTTGCGATAAGTGAGGGAATTTTTGAAAAGGTATTGATACCTATAACTTGGGTTTCGCATTTTCCATTTCTACTGCAAAAAGAAATGATCTGTTTTGATATTTGTGGGCCGTTGGTTTTTATATTTTTTTATATTCAACATCTTCTGGTATACATTTTAAACTTTCTTTACTATTACTCTTCATTACTAATAATAATACTACACTTTTTTTAACTAGACACAAAACGGATTTTGTTGAACGAATAATACCAAGAAATAAAAGTGTGACAGTTTATCAGAGAGTTCATAGCCCACTATATAAACAATTTATAATGGCGTTAAATAATGACACCTTATGGCACTACGCAAAAGCGGGAAAAAATGAACTGCTACGGTACTTTTTTTCGCGCTTTTTCACCGATTCACAAATTATATTCTTTATAAATGCAAATGAATAAAAAAACGTGAATATTTTAACGGTCGTAGAAAGAGGTATTGATTACCCTTGGCGACGAGCTGTAAACCAACTTACCACCTTTGGGTGCTAATAATTTATGCTATATTAAACGTGTATGGTACTTATTCAAAAAATTGATATTTTCATTAAGTTTTAACCCCAAATATAGGTAATATCTCATAATAATATCATTGTGTCATAAAACAACGTCAAACTGACAATGCTATAAATATTAATAGTACAATTTTTAAATAAAAGCTGCAGAAGACTTCTGGCAAGCAATATCTGCTGATTCTTCTTAATCCATTTGCCGATCATTTCAATTACTCTCAATTTTTTATAAAAAACTGTTGATTGATTGACGTCGTTGCTCAAATAACAATGGTCATGATGCTAGAGAAACTGATCAAAGCTGTCCATAACTTTATGTGAAAGTATCGAGTTAAATTAATAAAAGTCCCCGAATAAATTGTCCAGGAACAAAAAAAAATCTTAATGCTCCACGGCATATAAATATATTTACTAGTCACTATCGCTCAGAGGCAAAATAGTTTTCGACTAGTCAAGTTACTTACGTCCCTTGTAATATAAGTAACTATTCAGTGTTCAGATTCTATACCGTATACATAAGTTTGTTAAGTGAAACCTAAGATAACTTACTAACAGGGCAGTAAATTTAGTAGTAAAGGTATACAATTAGCTTCTAAAGACTTGAATCTTTAGACAGATCCGCCACTGACAGCATTGATGGGGAATATGTATGTTTTTATTAACGTTTCGAATGGAATGTTGCACAAATTGTTATATAATCGAGATAAATAAATCAATAAACCAAGCAAAACTTGTCAAAGAATTGATATAAATCCTGCTAAGCATTGTGCATTCGCGAAAGGTACTTCTAACAGTTGTACCGAGTAAGTATCAACCCTCATAATAACAATGAGAAGTGTTTGAAGTAGATTCATTGCTTAAAAAGAGCCGATTTAATATAATAAAAAAACTAATATCTGAAGTACCTTGTACTAATTGTGACAGACATCTCAGTATTTAGAAAATGGACTAAAAGGTCATCAATACGATAAAAAAAATGATCTTGGTTATTTCAAATGGATATATTTTATCTTTTTAGAAATCCTTAAGAAATACTAATTATTTTTCATGTAATATTCTCTATACCTAAATGCTATAGCTACATTCAAAGTATCTCCACCAACAATACAATAGATATTATACATTTATATGGCTATGATTAAATAAACTCGTTTAATATCAACTTTATTTAATAATTTATGTGCTAATACAAATCTCGAAGCAAGGTCTAGTGTCAGTGAATTAGTAAAAAGTTTAGACAAATCTTTAAACTTTATGTCATGTTAGAAGTATATCCATATTTGTGAAGTAGAAAAATTACGAATATTAGAAAACATACAGTAAAGGCGATTACAGTAGATGCTCAAAATGTTGTCCATTCACAAGCTATGCGATATTTAAAACTTTGCAATACATTTTGCAACATCCCTGACTGTTTTTTGAGTGATCCCACATGAAATAGTTTAAAGGATTAATGTGGGATGTTTGCGGGGGCCATTCAATAAAACCACGCCTTCCAATCCATCTTCTGGGAAACACATTATTTAGGTATTACCTCACCACACACGCATAGTGATGTAGGGCACCATCTTGTTGTAGTCAAATATTGTTGTTTGGGATATTGTTATTGTCTGAAAATTTCTAATAATGAAGTTTTCTCTAAATGTAATTGAAAATACTTACTTGGATCTGGAAATATCCGACCCAACTCAGGTATAATACTCCCAAATACGCCGAACCATTTAAGTACCCTCAATGAAGAAGGGTCCAATTATTTTGTCGCCTATTATTCCAGCCCATACATTCAGTTTTTCGGGATATTGGGTGTGGGATTCACGAATCTTACGAGGATTGTTACGTGACCAGTATCTACAATTATACCGATTTACGTTTCCATTACTACAAAACATAATATTACTTAATAATTTTGGATCGTTTTGATTATAACATTTTTCCATCATTAGGTCTGCAAACTCTTCACGTCTATCAAAATCGTCATCTGATAACTCTTGAAGCGACGTTACTTTGTATGGATGGAATTTACTATCACGTAAAATTTTAATTACATATGTTTGCGAAATATCAAGTTCCCTGGATATTTGTCTAGTACTCAAGTGTGGATCGTCTTCTAGCAGGACACAAACATCTAAAGATTTGTTTGTAGTTAATGCAGTTTTTCTGCGCCCTGACTTTCATAAATCTTTTATTGAACCAGTTTCGTTAAGCTTTTTACTAATTCACTGATAGTAAATCTTGTTATGGGATTTCAGTTAGCACTGTGACTTTCAATAAACTACAACAATAATAATTTATTGAAACGTTAAATTTGTTATTGTAGTAGTCATAGCCACCTAAATATATTATTTTAACTTCGGCTATAACTCCCAAATTATGGCATTTAGGAATAGGAAACAGTAGATGAAAGTAAGTATTTCTTAAGGATATCTAAAAACGCAAAATATATAGAGCGATCTATTTGAAATAACAAAGTTCAATATTTTTCCGAAAAAAGGAGAGATCTGACAATGTAAATACCACCATAATATTGTCCGTATCACAACACATTTGTACATAAAAATTTATAAAAATCGTACAAGCCTTTTCCGAGATAATTGAGGCGTTACATACATAAAAAATATTTGCAGGAAATATTTAGAACTAACAAATAAAACAAACTGTCAGCAATAACTTACTTTCCTACGACTAATCCACGGCATGCCAGCCATTGTTTTAAAATCCGGACATTTTTACAAATTTCAGCTTTGCTGCATTTAATTTTATTATGTACGCATAGCGTTATTCTTAATATGGATATCAATCGATTTGAACTAGAGCTCCCTCCGGCTTCGGATTTTTGATTCTTCAGAGGAAACAGTCTAATTGAAAGGGCATTTTTTTGATTTCAGAAAACAAAAAGTAATGTCGTGGGAAAATACAAAGGAAATATAACAATAGATATTTTTCAAATAATAATTGATGACAACACTTTAGCAATCCTCATAAAATCGATGTGTTAATTGACTTAAATATGAATTTACTAACCTCAATTCCACTTCCAAAAGAGCTGTTACAAGCGAGAAAAACTACTTTTTACTTTATAAAAACCACGGCTTTTACAATTCCTTAGACTGCAGATTATTAATAACATATCAAATTATATTAAATATTTCAAATAGGTACATGAATTATAATCTATTTTTGTTTAGTTAACAAAACATTACCAAAAAAAATTGATATCGAAATATGTATTTCTTCAAAGACCTTTAACAATGTTTCTCAGCATATCATTCTGATTTATTTGTATCTATTTTGAAAACAGAAACCGAATAAATAGTTTTTATTATAATCTAGCCACGCTGTCAAAAGCTTCAAGTATATTTTTAAAATATCAATGTGGATACATTGGTCAAGCTACAATTCAGCTCTTTTGAGAAATCGAAAATATAAAAAGTCCTTTTTTTAAATGGTGAAGGTGTAAACTCCTTCGCCATATTTTTAATTTATTACATTTTTTTTATTAAAATTTTAATAAGAATTGTTCCCTTTTCCTCAATTCACGAAATATATTACAGCGTAACTCACTTGTAATGTCCCGTTAACCAAAATAATATTATCTGTGATCTTTGAACCACCAATAAATGGAATACGTGCAATGAGGTGATGCAAGTTTATTTTTTATTTGAATATATGTTGCTGATGTACTAACTGGTTGAGATTTGTAGTGCTTCTTGTTTTATTTGCAGTATCAATCTTATTTTTTCCGGAATTATTAACGTATACTAAGCCTCAAAAAGTGATAGCCGGAAGCCAGGGCGTATAAGTGCGGTTATATTCCTTACAGTAGCTACTAATAAAGTTGTCGACGATAAACAATGTCATACATACCAATTAGAGTAGAAAATTAAAGTAATTATAAAATAGTAGTAATTTCTTCATTGTGCCAAATTCATGAATGAAAGGATAATATAGTTTGCGATATATTGGAAGGACAAAGATTTAAATATTACTGTTACGAGCTCATCTCCACCATGGAAACTGTCCTGCTTGGGTATAGCAGAATTCTAATGTTTGATGAAGGCGCCGCCTTTGATGAAATACTCGGAATTCGTTTGATCTTTGTTTTTATATAACTTTTTATAGGTTTATTAACATTGTTTCTTTTGAATAATTTTTAGAAAGGTCTATTTATTCATTTTTTAGTGTAGTATAAGGTGTTTAAATAAATTAAGAACGTAAGAGACAATATATGTTAATTCACGCTACGGATAGAAATCATATAAATAAATAAGAAAGACATTATATTGGGATATTGTAAATATATAGGGACATAAACATGGCGAAGAGACTTGGCGACCTGAAAGTGATAGAACTGAAAGCCGAACTGGAGATTCGCGAGATTTAAGCGTCCGGTAAGAAGAGTGAGGTAAGTGAGAAAGATTCAAAGTGGCACTTGTCTTTGATCCAGAAACTATTCAAAGACGAATCTTCTACTTTGATCTCTTCAATTTCGACTGAAATCGACGAGAAGATTTCCACCATGAAGGAGAATATTTCAATCATGAGGAGCGATATTTCTGTAGATATTTTATCGACGAAAACTGTTATAGCCAATCACATAGAAAATAAAATTTCATCCCTTAAAATCGGATATCGAGAATAAGATGACAACTATAAATGAAGGATTAAAACGTTGAACGAGAAGATACAATCGGATATGGAGAATGGAATGACAATTTTGAAAAATCAGATGAACGAGAAAATCAACAACTAACAAAGAAAGATCGCGAATTCGAGAATAAAAGATATCCAAGTAATGGAAAAGAAGGCCGAACAAACGAAATCCTGCAATCCAGAAACACTACTCAAGACCAATGACAACAGCAGTTTTACACGAGTCAAGGCCCAAACATTAGATGGCAAGACGTCTTGGACCAATTACGTTAAACAGTTTGAGGAAGCCGCTAGAATGAATAATTGGTCCGATAATAAAAAGCAGTGAACGTAACCAATGCTCTGTGAGAAGAAGCCTTGGATGTACATACTCCAAACGATACATCTTAAAGAGACTGCTGACTTCGAACACGTGAGGAAAGGTTGGACATGAGACACGGTCACGAACATCTTGAACATCTGTACCAATCGCAGCAGAAGAGCCGAAAGCAACAACGTGACGAATCTCTTCAAGAATAGGAGGTAGACATTTCCCGGCTTGTCCGATTCGCTTATCCATCAGCACCAGAGAACATGACGGAATGTTTGGGCATCTAGGCATTCGCGACCGGCGCTTCCATGATATGCAGAGGACGGTAAGATTAACCCATCCGAAAACCTTAGTAGATGACCTGACTGCTGCTCTTGAATATGAAACAGTCACGAAAGCTTCAGAATATAAGGGAAATGCGACCACATGAGAAGAAGGTGGTGAGAATAAATTGGACCAAATCGCCACCTTGTTAAAAGATATGATTAATAAGAAGTTGAGGAAGAGCAAACGTCGAAATTGTGATAAGCCAGTGAATGCACGCAGATTGTGTAAGCATTCCTAGACTTTCGCAAGCAATAAAGTCCAGAAGGAGTCCAGAGAGAAAACTAAGACGGGTTACCTACAAGGAGGCAACACTGATCCAGGATCGTAACCTTGTCTCCTACTAGAGTGGTCATTGAAAAGCCAACTCCTTCTCTGGACGGCCGTACTCAGCAGGCTGCGCCCGGTGTAACAATGCCGAATCCAAGGAAGCTGTAATTTCAAGAACTAAGATCAAAGAAGATCAGAAGAGTGATCCTCACCTAAAAATGATTCGGTAATGAAAGGAAGAATATCGGTGACCTACCTAGCAAGAAGTGCTAATATTTTCACTCTTATAGATCCAACAATTTCTGGATCTGTAATTTTGCTGCAGAGAAAGCACCCGTAATGTCCATTATTAAAGTAACTATATAAATTATGTGGTAACTGGACGATTGAATTATTTTGAAACCTTTAGCTTTGTCACCGGATATATCTCTCATTACAGAATTAATGATTCGTTCTGGCATAAAAGTTTCTTGTTTTATAGCTACAGATTTCTCTGATAGACGTTTAAAAACGCGCTTAATCCAAATAATACTCTATTGATTATTTTATTTACGTTGAGTGTGCTTTTAAGCACAGAATTTTTTATGGCGATAAGGGATATGTAATTCGTAACATATTGGACACCTGAATACTATAACATCAAACCCACCAATTGAAACCAATCTCATTAACTCATTGAGGTCACCTATACCTCCTAATTCAGTATTACTTCGGGATATCTTCTTTTCCTTTCCTTGTTATAGGCTCCTCTCTTTCCCTGTTGAATCAAATTTGTGATATTTAGCAAAAAAACAAAATGCTCAACCTAAATTCATACTAATAGCTCAACTTTGTTGTGAACCCAAATTTTAAATTACAAATGTTGTTTTCTCAAGTTCTTGTGTTCTACCTGTAAGATACATTTTGATATAACAAGGTGATATCACATTGGTACTATCTTCCATGCATCTTTCGGTGTTTGGATTGTCGTACAAGGTTCAAGTCTCATATCCAGTAACAATAGTCACTGGTCAAGTGGCCCTGCGTCTTTCAGCTTGAGGAAGCACTTCCGGTAGTTGTAGCGAGGGAGCGGCAAAATCATACAATGCGCAGATCCGTTTTTTCCACTACGTAATTTACTTTTGGAATCAAAAAACACTTTATTAGAAATTATATTCAATATTTATTTTATTAAATTTTTTTCGTTTACATACATTTTGAACCGTCCAATTGTAATATTCAAAGCTTATCTCGGGAGAGATAAGGAAAAATATAATTTATTATCCATTATTAAATAATCAAATGCCCTATCTAATTCATATTTATTAAATATATGATATGAATATTATCTACTGATTATACCAATATAATAATCAATTATCCGTAGTTTGATAAGCTGATATAATAAAACATTAGAACAAAATATTTACTCCGATAAGAGTATATAATATACATCCTTTGATATGCGAATTTTTCAAATAACCTTATACAATTCAACACGTGCCAACAAAATTATTTCTTATAGATTGGAAGAGCGCTGACGAGCAAATTTGAACTGTTTTACATGGTGTTTCATTCAATCTTCCACAGAACAAAAAAGCTGAAGAATATCTACAGTGTGATTCATCTGTTTCACAGACTTCCGGCTTCGTGAATTATAAGGCAGTCGATTTTAAGATTATTTCTGTCTGTCTAACTCTATAATAATTCATGCACGTCAGACTCTGGAAATAGTATGGATATTGAAGAATTTTTAAAGATTGAGATTATGTTTTAACACGAAACCCATTGCACGTCATTAATATTTTCCACTATTTTTATACAGTTGAAACTAATAATTATTCCTCGTGACATAAATAAAATAAAATAACGTAGCAATTACACAACTTTCTATATTCCTCGATTATTCTGATAATCAGACAACACGTTAAGGTCGTAAAGACACATAAATGATCTGTTACGTGCATCAATGTTAAAACTACTTCATCAAATATTATAGGAAGAATTTGTTGTCCAAAGTTAAATTAATTAATACAATAAGGCAAGATTAATTGAAATTTAATTGTGCATTTATTAAAATATCTATTTTATGAACTATTTTTTAGGTAAGTTAACCACTTTCCTTCTTAAAGATACACCACTGGAATAATGATTCGGATATCATCGGAAATATATTGCAACAAGTATGACAGCTTTTTCAAATCATTTATAAGAACTAATGTCAAGCTGTTATGTCTAATGTCAATGTCAAATGAATGATATAAGTAACAATTTATTATTGTTGATTAATTACATTCAAAAAATGTACAAGTTTTCATTCACTTCCAACAAAATAATGTAGACAATCATGCCACCATTTCGAAGAAAAAAATCTGGAAAAAGTTTTCCTGTTAAAGTATGCACTCTGGATGCTGAATTGGAGTTTAATTTAGAAGTATGGTCATTGTTCATTGAGTTTATAAACACTGTACGTTCGTTTAATGGCATAAATTAATTTTTAGTGGAGGGCTACTGGCAGAGATCTTTTCGAGTTAGTTTGTAGGACTATTGGATTGAGAGAAACATGGTATTTTGGATTACAGTATGAAGATTCCAAAGGATTCATATCTTGGTTGAAATTAGACAAAAAAGGTGTGATACATAAGATTTAAGATAATTAGTCACTGATAAAAAAATGTTTCTATTCTAGTTCAGGACCAAAGCATTCAGAAAAATCACCAAACGGCATCTTTTATGTTCCTAGCGAAATTTTATCCAGAAGAAGTAGCAGAAGAATTAGTTCAAGAAGTAACACAACATTTATTTTTCTTGCAAGTTAAACAAGCCATATTATCAATGGATGTATATTGTCCACCAGAAGCTTCAGTATTACTAGCCAGTTATGCAGTACAAGCTAAGGTTAGTTGATAAATTTCAACATTTGAATCACTTCACAGTTTTCCATCATGAAAATATTAAATTATTAAAGTACTATGCAAATATTTAAAAATGATAATTTGAAAACATGGTTTATTCAAATTGAACTTCAGTCACTTAATCCAAAAACATAGTATATGATAGTTACTAATATGTAAATATAACAATCATAACATTCAAGTGCTAGTTCACTACTTTAAGGGATGACAAAAGTGGTTTTTGATTTACACTTTGCTCCTAATTTACTAATTTTCCGATATACTTTGCAAGAATATCGAGCAAAAAAATGATTAATTTGAATGTATAACAAAAAGTTGTATAAATTCTATAAGTAACTTGTTAAAAACAGAAGAAGATTATGTTTTAATTAAAACTTAAAATGTATAAAAGGTGACCCCAACAAAACAAACTTATTTAATAGTTTCTAATGTTATTCATCTTTTGTTGGAGCAAACATCAATTACAAATTCTCTTCATTAAATTTTCCATTTTAAACATATGTATGTAAGGTCATTTTAAGTTCAAATTCATCTACATGTTATAAACACATTAATTTATATTCCCTGCATACCTAAATTACTTTTGTGATCTAAAATCTAATCATCAAGCACCTAGCCAGTGGATGGTTCATTAATTTCCTAGGTACATTCTATATTCAATTATAAGATACAATTGTGTAAAAAATACAAATGTCTCTATAAATATATCATCTACTATTTCAAAATCCAAACAATAGCTTATTTGTTTTTGTTTAACATTCAGAACTAAAAAAATCCAACCGACTAATAATTCAAGTCAATATGCAGAAAATGAATTTGATTACATGCACCTTTAATAAATTCATTATTTAAGGTGATTTTCTAAATGACAAATAAGTTTTAAAATATTCCTAGATACAAGTTTGTGAATATAAAGGATTGTATGAAACATGTTTTCGTTAAATAAAATAATTTTTCCATAATTTGTTCAGTTTGTCTCAGATGTTAAGACATGAGAAGTAATAAGAATATTTCAATGAATATTTACTTGAATTTAATTCTTATACTTGCTACAAGAAATTGACCAGTATTATATATATATATATATATATATATATATATATATATATATATATATATATGTTTTAACTGGTACACAGCAGTATATGCAATTAAAAAATGAAATACCTTTTCACCTCTTAGAGCTGACTGAAAATTATCCCTTGCTCTGTATCCACTCAACACCACTATTTATTATTATATTATTGATATTAGTCCTTTCATATAGATATCAATTTATCAAACATAGTAAAAATCCCACAAAAATGTAACAGCAAACTCCTTAACCAATTGCTCACAAATTCATAAATTTAATTTACATATGTATGAAATATTTGACTTTTGTGTTAGTTTGGAGACTTTGATGAAGATACTTATAAACCTGGTATGTTAGCAAGTGAAGATTTGTTACCACAACGGGTGATAGATCAATATCAAATGACCTTAGAGATGTGGGAAGAACGAATCAGAGTATGGTATGCAGATCATAGGGGTATGTCTCGTGATGAGGCTGAAATGGAGTATTTGAAAATTGCTCAGGATCTCGATATGTATGGCGTTAACTATTTTCCTATATTAGTACGTATCAATTTTACTTTTTGTATATATATATATATATATATATAAAATTTTGTATGCAATACTCATTCATTTTTAAGTAGGAAACTGTTTTGAAGATAAATTTATAGGGCTCCAGTCTCTGTCATTCCCGATAAGGTTTGTCTTCCAAACTATTTTATTTGGTATATCAATTTTTTTTCTTCCCTTCTATAATTTTACGGTTTTTTCATTATTTTTGTCATTAATCTATCTGTCTTCATATTAACAATATATCCATACTATTATCCTCATATTTCTAACGGCTTAAAGGCTACTATTGACATCAGACTGTATCTATATCTTTTGTACAAAATCTAGTTGGTTTATGCTCCATGCCAGTCATTGTAAAAATTCTTCTACTTCTATTTTTCCTTTACCTTTTCAGATGTCACATGCGGGCTCCAGCCCGTCTTGTACCCATTTCTCCTACTGTCTTCTATCTATTGCTATATTTTTCAAGTTTTTTCTCTTTTTATCATAAGTTCCTTTATTTGTGTATTTACTTATTTTTTGGTCTCTCCCACATCACTGGAGGAACAACTCTGGTTGGCTTTTTTTTTTTGGTATTCATCACAGCAATTCTAGGTTGATCTAAACTAAAGTCTTCCTACTTTTTTCCATTATAATTGCTTCATATCTTTTTTAAATTTTGTTTTTTAGAATAAAAAAGAGACTGAACTTTGGCTAGGAGTAACATCACTAGGCTTAAACATATACGAAAAAGAAAATAAACTCCAACCAAAAACTACATTTACATGGCCAGAAATAAGACATATCAGCTTTGATGATAAAAAGTTTATCATAAAGCCAGTTGATAAAAATGCTCCCAACTTTGTTTTTTTCAGTCAAAAAGTTAGGATGAATAAATTGGTAAGTAAAACAATACACATAAAATATTGGTTGTACTATTTATACGTAGAAATATCAATAATGTCTTGACTCGGGTTTGAACTTGGACTGACTTGGTTTACAGAAACAGTTCCATTTTACTAAACCATGTAGGCCATATTCATATGATTTACCCTAAAACAACTATCCAGAAGTTTCCAAGGAAAAATATTCTTAAGTTATTTAAACAAATTCTTATTAACAATTTATTTGCATAATATAGTAATATGAATTTGTCTTAAATAGATTTTAGATTTGTGCATGGGTAATCATGATCTCTTCATGCGCCGAAGAAAACCAGATTCCATGGAATTACAGCAGATGAAAGCTGCAGCGAAAGAAGAGAAACAACGAAGGCAGGTACAGAGGAATAGACTAGCTAGAGAAAAACAGTTGAGGGAGGAAGCTGAACGAGAAAGAGCGAGTATGGAACAGAGATTGTTACAATATCAAGAAGAAATACGATTGGCAAATGAAGCTCTGGTAAGTAACATTCTATAAATTGATCTGTTGGAATAACTATTTAAATCTTTATCTGTATTCTTCAATATTTTTTAGAGGAGATCTGAAGAAAGTGCAGATCTTCTTGCAGAGAAGAGTCGAGTAGCTGAAGAAGAAGCTAGATTGTTAAGTCAAAAGGCTGCTGAAGCTGAACAAGAAATTACTAGATTAAGATTGACTGCGATGAGAAAAGATGAGGAAAAGGTGAGTTTCGTGATGCATTTATAATATACTAGCAGAGTTTTGCAATAAAAAACAGTCCATTATTTATTTTGTTTTCAAATAATTTGTACAAAATTATCATATTACATCTGAAAACTTGTAAATTAATGTTATGATTATTAAAATTGTTGTTGAATCATTAATATTTTAGTTGGAAATGAAAATAAATATGAAACACTACAAATATTGATATAAACCTCAAAAAACAAAACTTATGTGATTGATCTGTCATGCCGGTTTTATGTTAATAACAGTTGATTTTATATCAAGCATATACAGTAATCCCCCTTATAACTCAGTAATCTTATAACACATTTTCATTTGTGAATTAGTTCCCCTGTATAACACGGAATTCCCCATTTAATGTGAGGATATCCAACATATTATTCTGGTATACTGTGAAATTTATAATGATTTGTACACTTCATAATTAGTTTTGCACGAGTGTAAATTGTGTTGTTATGAAATTACATAAACTTATTTTCAGAAGTTTGTGTATTAAAATGTGAAAAAATTCTATTTTGAATAAAATATTTAGTTTTAAACCATGACAAGTGAAAAGAAAACGAAATCCAAGTTAGAAAGGAAATTTATTGCTCTACAACAAAAAATTGATATTTTGAAACAGTTAAATAATAGTAAAAAATCAACAGTAATAGCAAAGGATCTGAAGCTAATTGAGTCAAGGATACAAACAATTTTACAAAATGAAAGTAAAATTAGGAGTGCTGTAATGTCTAGATCTTTGCAGACCTTAAGTAAATCTTCACATATAAAAAATTCGTTAATACCGAAAAAAGAAAAATGTTTGATGAATTCATTAGAAGATTACAATCAAAATAATATTCCTACACATAGTTGTTTAATAAAAACAAGAACTCAAAAAAATTTCAATAATTTAAGGAAATTGGAAACAGTTTCTACTGTATTTACAATTTATTAGAGCTTATACAGTTTCATCCTTATATCTCAGACTTGAAACTCTCCTTGGTATGTAGTTGAAATATTCTTGATATGAAGTGATCGATTAAAATTAATTTGCACACCACTAGCTCTTAACAAAACGTAATCTAATATAATTAAAGGTTGATCTTTCAAATGTAAATTGCTAAATTCAATAAAAAAAGTTTTAAGTAGCAATACATTTATTGAAGAAAAAACAAAAATTCGCATTTAACGAGTTATTAAAACAAAAAGAATATAATTAGTTGTATAATGAAAACTCAAAATCTAGACTTATATAAACTATAGATAAGATGAAGAACTAGTAGTGAACTTGCATTCTTTGGCAGTTGCTGAGCTTGCAAGAATAAAAATATGTTGCCTCTAGGAGGTAGTGGAGGAAAATAATCTAAAAATGAAATTTTTTATATAAATAACACTCGAATTGAAGTAGTCAGGCTATTATAACAATAATTTATAGTGGACTGTTACAATCAAATTCTGTAACTTGATTTAAACAATATTTTCAGGTATCTTTGGAGAGGAAAACGAGAGAAGCAGAAATGTTGACTGCTCGGTTAGTGGAAGAATCGGAAAAAAGGGCAGCCGAAGCCAATAAATTGAAAGACGAATTATTGAAGGCAAGGGCTGCCGAAAAACAAGCTAAAGAAAAATTGTTAGACTTTTTAAGTCGAACTACTTCATATAATGGTTCAAATACCGTCTCTCCTATATCAGTAAGTTGACATAATTCTTCTTTGTTTCATAAAATAACTTATTCCCTTACATTCACGCTTAAATCCGGGTTATATACATAATACAAGGTAAATATATTTTTTTAGTTAGATTAGTTAGAAGAGGAAATATCCTTACATTAGCTGAGAATTTTGTAGTAAATCAGATAATATATAATTTGTAAGTGGTTAGAGCAGTAGTCTTATTGTATGCATATAATTTATATCATATAGGCTTTCTTTTTTTGGTGGTAAAAAAATTCGAGATTTTTTTTAACAAATGGGCTAACAATTGGTTGATAGACACCTAAAAAAATTCTCACAAATATGAGCTCTTAAATTTTTCCTTTTTTCTCAGTCCAGTAGAACAAAATTCAAACCTCATTAATAATTGATTGTACAGAAAAATTTTCATGAAGAATTTTGTAGGAAATTTAAAGCAATTAAGTCTTCCAATAATATAGACAAATAATTTTTTCTGTAAACCTCACCATTTTAATGTATGTAAATATTGTTTTTAAGCATAAGGATTTTAAAATAACCCCAAGCAAATGGTTAATAACAAAAAATAAATTAACTTGTGGGAAGATTGCACTTAAAAAAATATATTTTGATCACCATGACACTAAAATTTGCCAGGCACTCATATGGAGGATGCCTTCTAAACTTTTCCCAGGTGGGGATTTCATTAGAGATTGGGCTAATGCGTTGGGATGCGTTTCAATGCAGTTAGCGTACTTTTGGGAGAAGTGAGATATTTCTTCTTCAACTGACTGACTGAACGTCAAAAGCAATAACGTTATTTGGTACGTACCATGGAGCATTGACAAGTATTTGAGTTGAATAAAGTACCCCATAATTGAATATCATAACTCTAGATAGGTTTCAGTGCGACTTTGTATATTTGCAGCTTTTTTTGATTGTTATTTCGGATCTTAGACCTATTAAACAGTACAGTTTATTGAGTTCCAAACCCTTTGCTTTCTCTTGGTTAGTGTGTTTGTTCTCAAGGTTAGTCGTCGGTCCAAATGAATTCCATGGTATTTTGGAACTAATTTTTGTTGCAGAAAATTCCCCTTGAACATCACAGCTGGACATGCCCCTCTCCAGCGTCCACTTTTGTCTCCAATATTTAAGAGGCAATACCTGGGTCATGCTCGGGGTGCTAGGTCTTCGACTTATTAACCACTACAGTTTACTAAATTCGAAACCCATTGCTTTCTCTTGCTAGGTGTGCTTGTTCTCAAGGCTGGTCGTCGATCCAAATGAATTCCATGTTTTTTTTTGACCTTATTTTTGCTGCAGAAGATTCCTCTTGAACATCACATTTAGACATATCCCTCTTCAGCGTCCGCATTTGTCTCCAAGATTTAAAAGGCAAAATATATGGGTCATGCTCGAAGTGCTAAGGCAGCATATGTTGCGATAGTTACTTTGTTGTGTGTGTGAATATCAGCTGTGTACAAGGTAGATGATCAGACCCAGTGTAGTTCCTTGTAGATTATTGGTCGTAAAGTTATGGTGTGGTCTTGAATTTTGACTTAAAAGTGTCTGTCTTGCAGGAAGGATTTTATACTACTATTCGTCTTCAAAAGATAGATACACTTTTTTTTGACTTGGTAGACTTGGGGGAATGTTACTCTCTAAATCCAAATTAATGGTTAGGTATTAGTGGGCTGGCTTTTAGAATCAGTTCTATTTTTTCTATCAGTAATTTTTCTAGTAGTTGTCACATAACAGGTAATAGGGTAATTGGTCTGTAAGATGTAGTCTTTTCATTAGGTTTTGCTAGCTTAGGGATTAGTGTAATTTGGGCTACCTTCCAAAAAATTGGGAAGTAACACACACAATACTTCATCCCCTTATTTTATAGTTCCTTCAGGATTTGAAATACCACAAATAAATCTAATGTATAACTTAAAAAAAGCATATTATAAAAAGTACAAGATTTTTCTGTAAAAATTTTAGAAAAAAAATTATGTAACATAATTGAATACATGATTAAATTGCCTCCCTTTGATATGATTACTACTTCTTATATTGTCCCATAACTATTCAATGGGATGGAGATAAGGGCTTCTATATATCGAGCAATTTCCACTTCCTAGAGATAATTTGGTACTATGAACATATGATACCATACCAAAGCTCTAAAACCTCTGATATGTACCAAGCAGTTGTATCTTCCTGAATTACAATGAACCCTGTGGATCTCCAAACTACTCTTTGACTTAAATGTAGTATTGTATTGAGAATGTTTCTCAAGTTATTGAACTTTATAATAGATAACATTTTGTAATATAATTATTCATACAATTGCGAACCGGTCTTGAAGTATGTATGAGGCAATCATCTTTTTCGAATATGTAATAATATTTTAAAATAATATTTTTTTCAGTCCGTTACTGCTTTATACCAACCACCATTGAGTCCTGGCTATGGACCAGACTTATCAATTATAGATAGTGAAGTTTCTACATCTCCAGATTTAAATTTAAACATCACTTCCTATGACTTAATAGCCCATGCAGATGCCGATCAACTTTCTCTGGAAATAGAAAAAGAAAGGTAAAACTTGTAGTCTATTCTTTATAGTCTTTACATATTTGCTTTGTAATACTTATTTCCTTTAACTACTTCTCGTTTATGAACTGTAGACTGTTTTTCATTTCATTTATTCCTTAATTTCATCACTTACCCTCTTCTATATGCTTCCTATCCTGTGTTTATTTGCTTATGCTTAATCTATTTTTCTGTTGCATATTTGTTTCTGTAAATTTTCTAGATTTTTGTTTACTTCAATCAATGGATGTCTTTTAGATAATTTGAAAATTTCAATGTTTCAGAATCGAGTATTTGGAAAAATCAAAACATCTCCAAAATCAACTTAGAGAATTGCGTAGCGAAATAGCTGTGTTAAAAGTTGGCGACAAACATAGTGATTACGATCAGTTACACGAAGAACAAGTAAAATTAGGCGAAAACAAATATTCGACATTAAAAAAAAGCAAATCTGGTTCAACAAAAAGCAGAGTTGCATTTTTTGAAGAGTTATAGCAGCAAGTGATCATTATTATTTGGTTATGTAATTTATAATTATTGACAATACTTTTAGGTTAAGGAACAAATAATATTTTTTAATTAAACTTTGGCGTTTTATTTATCAAAACTATATTTTAATTTGTAATTAATGTGTCTCTATAAAACTGCACTTTATAAATTAGTATCGATTAAAACCGAATGGTTTCATTTTATTTACGAGGTTTGTCCAGAAAATACACATAAAAGTTGAAGAACAACTTTATTTTTACAAGTATTTAGGTATTAGAATACGGTACACTTCTTGAGACAAGATGCACTTTTGCCAACGCTGTTGATAACATCGCTGAAAGACTTCAGTTGTGATGCTGTTCAGTTCCCGTGTTGTTTCTGTCTTGATGGCTTCCACATCTCCCAAGTGCCACGCCAAAGCACGATTTTACATTTCGGGAACCAAAGAAATCAGAAAAGGCAAAATCAGGCGAATAAGGTGGGTGGACTGTCACAATGATTGAGTTTGGGACTAAAAACTCTCGCCCAACGAGCGGCGTGTAAGCTGGCGCATTGTTGTATTGAAGGATCCACATGTCCCCTTGTACCAAATCCGGTCAAACTTGGACCTCTCAAAACTTCAACAAAAAAAATTGCGTACGCTCTCTGACCTGGAGACACAAATTCCAAAATGCCCCTAGAATTGAAGAATACAATCCAACATTCTCTTGACATTGAACCTTGATTTTCGCGACTATTTTGTTCTCGGTTCTCCTGCAAACTTCCATTCCTTGCTTTGAAATTTGTGCCCACATCGAATTAGTAAAACCTGGACTCGTCTCCAGTGAAAACTCTGTTGAGAAAGTTCTTTCTTTCTTTTACTTCCAACCAATACTCACATCACTCACCCATCTTTGCTTTATGCTTTGTAGCTTTGGTACGATTTTCGCACACAATTTCTTCATTTCAAGTTTTTATGTCGAATTTCGTGAACGATTGTTTTGGTTATTTACAGCACGTCAGCTATCATTCTATGGTCTTTAAGAACACAAGCCCGAATACGCATTTTCATCAGAAGTCGATGTCAACGGACGTCCAGGGCAAGAGTCTCCTTTCACTTCTCGGCCTTCCTGGAGCCTTTTTAACCGTTTGGTTTCTTCAGAGATTTGTTCTTCAATCAGAGAGAGACTCTATGCCGACGACAGGTGGAAAAAAAGAAACTTTCAATAAGTAGCCGTCACTTCTAGAGCCAGAGCGCTCTGACTCGAATTGAGAGTTGATGGGATTGACTACAATAGCAGTTGTAGAAAATCCTCTTCAGTAATTCACTGAAATTAATCGTAGATCAATGTCGATAGCAAAGACAGTATTGTTTCGTTGAAGTCGAAATGGAAAAAAATTTGACTAGAAAAAATATAATATTACAATGAAGTTCACTAAACTTGGAAAGGTTACAGTTAACACGTTTATGTATTCCAACCATTACAGAAAAGAATAGAAGACTGTAAAGATACTGATCAAATAATCCATTGCGATGTTGTAAAAAGTAAAAAGGTGGTGACGTCTCAACTACAAAAGATCAAAACTTTTAACACTACAACATAACATTGACAAAATCTGAAGTTTTATTCAATAAGCATAATCAAAATTAGCTATGTTAGATATTCACAATGAAACTGTAAGCAAAATACTTAATATTGAATATTTGAAAGTTATATTCAATTCTAAACTTTTTTTCATAATAATTTTCAATATTATCGAGAATAGATATTTTACTCTGGGGAAAAAAATCCTCTTATACTACTTCTAATTTTGGATATCTGGTGATTGCACTTGAGGTTTTGAACCATGCAGAACTTTTCATAAGAATACCTTTTTTCGAAAACTTCTATATATAATAATAAAAAAATCTATTAACTTATGTAAACATATATTAACAAATAAACAAGTATTATTATGGAACACCATCTTACCATCATGAATAAACAACTGTACAACAGTATAGATGACGCATTCATCTTTACTTAATTATTCAAAAAAACCGAGGAGCTTTAAAACATCTCAAAAGTACACTTTACTCATAAACTTAAAAGTGCCGAAACAAAGACGCAAATTTAAAATGTGAATAAGATAATTAGGTGGCGTCAAAAACATAATTTCGAAATAAGAAACTTTTCCCAGTGGGTTGTTTGCTTTTGTCGGGCGATACCAAAAATTGGAATCGGATATAAGGAATTATAGGTTTTCCATATAACAACAATGAATAAACATTTAATGAATTTCATTAAGATTTATTCTTAATGGCTCTTTGCCTGTCTTAAAGAACCCCCAAAAACAACATGAGCTTCTTTCCTGCCACAATTAGTTCTGCATAATATTCAAATGAAGTTTTGTTTGTAACTAAATATTCTCTTGGTAGAAAAAAATTATTAATTACATAATTGAAAAGTTCTGTTGTTGCACCGAAGAATGATTTAATAATTTTTGTATATTTTGAACAATTTCTAAAAAATATGCCACTCTTTATTCAATTTTTTTTGGTTCGACACTGTACGAAACAATCGGCTATCATCGGAATTTATGACAACTAGTTAGCGGCTATTTCATATACATTTAGTTTTTATGGCAGTCATCCGGTAATTTTTGTATTTTTACAATTGAAACTATAGTCAATCCTTATGAGAATAGATTTTATTCATCAAATTTCATTATTATAACATTACTATTAAAAAATATACTATTTTTGTCATCGATTAATCAGCATAGTTATGCAACTCTCAAGACAATTCGAACAATCTTCTGTTAGGTATATCAATTCATTATGAGAGGCAGAGCCGATTCTAGCATATAAATTTTAAATTAAATTATGTACATTAAGAAATATAAAAATTGTTTGAAATACAATATTTAGTTTATTTATTTATATTACCATATTCGCTTGAATGATCTCGACTGGATAGGCCTTACTTTATATTTAGATATTTAATTTCATTACAATTAAAATTTTAGTGAATACAAAATTCATATACAGTGAAGCAATTGTGTGAGCTGTATGTTCAGCTTCACCAATTGATTCAGGTTGCCTTATTTGTCTATTATTGTGTCAACAACTTATGAAGCAAATTCTCTATTAAGTAAATGCTTATTTTATCAGCGCGTTTAAAATAAAAATGGGACTTAAGTTTAATTAATAAAAGTTCAACACTTTTTTGGTCAATAAAAAAGCCAAAGACTGATTTGTCTTCGAAAACTGTATTAATTTTTTTTGAAGAATGTCGTAGTGTTTTTTCGGAAAATTATTGAAAATTTTTTTGAATTGGTAGGAAATCGAAAGAAGTTGTTTTTGATCCTGTTCATTTTTTTGACGCACTAAAAATAAAAATAAAACCAAAATTTCAACACTTTTTTGATTAATTAAGAAAATTATATTATAAATCATATTTTTAATTTTGTAACTTAGACGATAATTAAATCATTGTGAAATTCAGGCAACGTTACGAAGAAACCATGAAAAAAAGAAATCCTAACATAGCCCACGAAATAATTATTTCTCGATTTGTATGGCCAAAAATAGCGACCCCACTTCCAAATAATAACCCACGATTTATATTACATTATTTATGAAATATATAAAACCATGACTGTATAACTTTGATTATTTTTTAAAATATTTTTCACAATCAAAATATGATTTTTCATCTGTATAATACCCGATTTCTTAAACTTAAATTATTTTCTGGAAGATTAAAGTATTGCTATAATCGTTAGATAACTTTTATTAGTAATTATAATTTATTTTTCATAATTTTACTACTTTGGAAATACATAAAAAGCTTAAGACGCTCCTGTATAGCTTTCATTCATGTTACTGGTCACGCGAAAAGATAGGAATTAGGCGAATCACGAATCAGTCGCAGTCGGTGACTGTATTTGGAATTTATTGTTGTTTGTGTGGTGTCGCGAGGAAATAAAGATGAGTCAAGTAGCGGTATTTTTAAATGAATGTTAATTTGATAATATAAAAGGAATATAAGTAATACAATTTACAACAATGGGACAACATGTTTCTAGGACTGATTTTGAATGGGTATATACAGAAGAACCTCATGCTAGTCGTAGAAAAATAATTTTAGGTTAGTTCTTTTTACTTTTTAGTCTTATACACACTTGACGAAAATGTAGTTATCTAATCCTTACACATATGTTACAACGGTTAACTGGTAATATTCAAGGACATTATAATGCTTATAGAATTTTTTATAAATGATAATTTTCCAAATCGATTATATTATTAGTTACAGCTAGTTGCAAACTACTTGTGACCATATGAAATGTCACAATCAATTATAAATGTTTTAAATGTCATATTTGTTTAATTTATCCATATATTTAATGTATAGAATAAATGTTTATAGAAAAAGTTAATATTTGTACAATTTGGTTGATTATATTTTTGTTATATCAATCAAAACCAAAAATATGATTTGTAGCTATGAGGAATGCTAATTAGAATGTCAAAATAGTTTTTAAATTTAAGAAATCATAAAATATTTTCAATTAATTTACCCATCATCTATACTATGAAAATTTCTCTATTGGTGATAATTGATTATAAATTATAGTTATATATTCGTTGATAATGGTGACATTTAAATGAAAGGAAAATTAGTGTTTTAACAAAAGTTGCAGCTGAATTTATGTACTTCATACAATTATTTTTTTAGCATAGGTATACCTATAACTTTTTTAGGGAATGTATTTTGTGATGATATATCTTATCTTAATTTCAACTTCAGAATGATTACAAACAGACAGATAGCAATTAGTAAAATTTATTGATAACATTCTATTTCTATTAACAGTGCAAAGTATATAATTGGTAATCATTCCAATTGCATTGGAATTTTATTGAATAAACAATACTTCATCATATTAGATTATGCAATCTTAGTTTTGTTTGCTGTTTTGACGATTCACTGGCTAACTTGTTGAAGATGTGTGATTATTAAATAAGGGGGCGGTTAAACGTATTATTTTCATTTTAATTATTTATTATCTAATCGGTACATCTACGGGTATCTACGTGTATTAAGTGTATTCCAAAGATAAAGTGGAAAATTTCTTTGAATTTGGAATACATTAAATGGAGGATTGTGATTATTTTTTTAAACATAAAATTGGATTTTCTATAAAAATTAAATTGTATAAGAGTAAATGTGGGCATATTACAATGTTCACATATTCATAAAATGCATTATACCTAATAGAATTAGAAAATACGTCACGAGTAACGATGATTAAGACAATTTGTGGTGATGGTCAAGACAGTTTATTGACAGCGGAGGCGCGCGCTATTAATTTTTATTTTTTTTTCTGTAAAGGAAGGAAAGAAAAAATAATCATCTTTAAATATTACACGCTTATGTGCGTCGTTTTATCAAAGTTTCCGTTTTGACATCGATTCTTACATTAGTGAGCACTGATTTCACGTGCACACGGACGAGTATAACTATCGAACGTCGTTCTAAACTTCAGCGCTGTGGGAGACAGGGGATTGATCAATAAGATCCAATATTCCGATGTGCAGTAATCGAATTAAAATTAATATAATGATAGGACAGATTTTTTTCAAGAGAAGGCATTAGATTTGGGTGTGCACGTGCATATGTGCACTAATTGAGGCACCGTCACTGTTGATTGTGATATGTACGAAATAAAGATATTTCTTGGTATATACATGGTGAACCGACACAGAGCAGTAGCCCAAAATATGATGATTGGGAGCAATTTACCTCTATACCAAGTTATATTCCTGAGGAGTTAGTTGAGCCCAAAATTTGGAAAAAAATTAACTTCTTTATAACTCCCTTAAGAGCATTAAGTAATGGTAGTTCATTTAAAAAAAATAATTTCATACCATGGATGATTTAATTCTATTTGATTTTACTCTTGTAATTTTTAATAAAACTTTGTCATTTAAAAAAAAAGTGTTTTCAACATCATCAAATTTGACAATTTGCAGTTGAGTTCTCTGGTAATTAAATTGGTATAATTTTTCAAATGAGTGGAAAATTCTTATTCGGCGAAAAAGTTGGTGTTGGGTTTGTGTGAAGAAAACTGTCAAAGTTTCATAGTGTTAATGTGTCGTGTATTTTGTATGCCATTGATGACGATCATCGACATATTAGCACTAGAACCTTATCTAGACGGAGTCACATGTCATGATCATCTGTATTCCGAACTATCAGATGTAATTTACTTCTTATCATGCACAAAAAGTGCAAGATTTGTTACTTCAAGACTTTGTACACACAAAATCTTGTAAAACAAATAACTAAAGACACAAAAAAATCTAAATCTAAGGTATACAGGAAGCTACAATGAACAATGAAATTATCTTTTAAAATGTACATATGAAATTTTTTCTATGTAATATACATTACATGCATATATTGTCAGAATTAAATTAGATAATAAAACTAACAATACGAGAATCTTTTGGATCGTCTTAGGCCTGAAGTGTTTCTCCATCTGATTCTTTAGCCATCCGTACAGTTCATTTTTGATGTGGTACCTCATGAGGCCACAGTGGGGCTCTAGTTCTAGGTATGCAGACTTCGCCCCTTTTTTGGCAAGGCTGTCTGCTTCCCCATTGCCTGATATACCCTGGGGGTGTGGTACTCACATTAGAGTTACTATAATAGAAACTTACACAGATACCAAACAGAAAAATTATAAAAAAGATGATACGTGAAACAAAATACGATATGGTAAGCAAAATTCAGTTTGAAAACCTTGACAATCCTTTCCAGAGATAAGAGGAATTGAAAAACTGATGAATTAAAAATCAATTTTGGAACAAACAATTAGTCAAACTAGAGAATTTTGAATACTCAAGTAGCATTTGATTCACAAAGTCAGTAATCAATAATCCTACTGATATGATCAATAGATTAGTATATTTATCTGGTTAGGATATTAGGTGTTAAAAATCAATAACAACATTAAGTTAATTTCTGTCGGTCTATTTTACGTCAGGATAATCGCATTCAAAAAAATCTGTCTGTTTACTGATGAGTCGTGCATAACTGTCACGAGTATCCAGATGAAAACCCCCATGTAATGATTCTTCAATATTACCAACTCGAGTTTAAGATTAATGGTCGGCCTTGTCGATAATTATTTGATTAGATGAATTATTTTACCAAACCGGCTAACTGGCGAAACTTATTTTGAGTTTCTTCAATACTCTTACGGATTTATTTAACGATTTGCCATTCTGATTGAGATTGCAACATTGGTTTATCCATGATAGAGCACCACTTCATTCTAGTGTCGATCTAAGAGACTTCTAAACCTCCAATATCCAAATAAATAGATTGGACGTGGAAATGATTGTCCTTAATATTGGCCTTTCCGCTCACCGGACATCAATAAAGTCTGTTCATTCTTTCCTAGATTTCCGAGAAGAATTATGGAATGGCATTAGAGACAATTGCAAAGTAATGAAAAATTATCATCTGCTACCGATCATAATCGATTCAAAATTTCGGTGAAGAATAATTTTGTGTCTAAGAGAATGTGAAGATCATTTTCAGCAATCTCTTTAAATCATAAATGTTCATGCTTTTTCTAAAATATTATTTTTTTCCATTAATTTGCTCTTATTGAAATGTATGGTAATTTTATACTTTCGCGGTCCCCTCGTTTTTTGGTTGTAGAAAATCGAAAAATCGTCCGATTTCTATGATTTTTTTTAAAAAGCTTCGTTTTTACGGCGGATTTAGGAAAAAAATTTGGGAATAAAAAAAATGAAAACTTATATTGGTTTCAGGGATTCAAATGTTCACCAAAATGCACTCATTCACATATAATTGTTGATAACTTTTTTCCAAATAATAAAATGAAGTTGTTATATTTTTTTTCATAATCTACACAAAAAAAAACGAACAAATTGAAAAAATATATACAAAAATATTGATTTATCATGTTTTTATAATTAAAAATAATAATTTCTCGTAAAATTGACCTTTTCTCACATATAATCATTAACACCTTTTTTATTAAATAATCATTAAAGTTATATGAACCAAAACATTTTTAAAATCACTTATTGTAATCAAGTGTATGATGATTTTTTGAGTTTCTAGAGTCAAAAAATGAGGGGACCACGAAAGTATAAAATTACCAAATGTATCTATTAATTTCTAAAATATGAAATATAGATTTTACCCAATTGTATGTACAAATAGTATTTTTTTTAAATCAACTAATATATAAAAAAGATATAATGCTTTGAAAAGTTACCCCAAATTGAATCCTTAAAATGTATTAATAATATTTTACTCAAAAGCAATTAATGCTATTTAAAATATCAAATTGCCCACGTCTCTGATCTGTGTCGGTACCTATGCGGGACACACTGTATATAATATTTCAGGGAGTAAATTTTTCGACAATAATTTTTGTTTTAAATAAATAGCGTGAATTTTAATTTATTCCATTCAAATATTTTGACTGCAAGTATATATAAAATATGACGATTATCAAGATAATGATTTCAGGTGTATACTCTTAAATATATTTATTTATCCCAGTCGATTCAACTCAATAGATTTAAATCGACTTTGTAACTGCCTAATAAAATCATTTGCTTTTATTGTTTTAAATTACAAGTAGATAAGTCCTGGTATAGGTATTTTCATATAATTCATATCATAATAAAAAAGTGATAAAGAAAACAGTTTATATTAGTGTATTGGGTGGTCAGATATTTTCGAATACGCTTGAGAACATTTTTTTTTTCATACTTAACCCGTTTATTTTGAAAGTGGCCAAACTCCATTTTGCAATTTTTGTTATTTATCACTAAAGTATTTCAGGGTGCTTATATTACCAGCAAATACCATAATACTGGTCTACCGTGGTTTTGTTGTCCTAGATATGAAAATGATTTTGTGGTTATTTATTCATGAAACTATCAATGATTTTGTAAGATGTGCTCTGATTTTTTTAAAATCTTTATTTACATTTTACATTACAAAAATCAAACAACGAAAAACAAAATAACAGATATATTTATATCAGTTATTTTTTAGAAGTTAGGATACATCGAAATAAATAAAGAGGAAAATGTCTAAAATATCTTTTATATTTCCATAAAACGCTTTATATGAGCTTTTCTTTTATAATTTTTCACGGGGCAATTTCTTGTGAAAGACCAGAAGTCATCATGTGACAATCCCATTGACCCTCCATCGCTTTTAGATCTCGATGGAACGGCTCTCCTTGTTTTATCTAGATTGCGGAAATACAAAACTTTTCCAAGCTGTGTAGAGCAAGAGCCCACGATCGCCAGACCTTCCTTATTTTATAAAAGCTGAAAATTTGTCTATGTGTGTCACCTCTACAGGTAAGAACGACCAGCGGATATAGGGCTCGAGTCGCGGTTACTTGGGCAGGTAACAGGTAATAAAGGTGTATAAAATAGTATCTTACTTTCCACTAAGTATAAAGTTTCTTTTTTTTATTTTCTTCGGGATAGCTGTAGAAAACTCGTCATCCACCGCCGGATATTTATGACAGTTGCTACCCCTGTCAGACACCCCTAAACTGTAATAAATTTTAATTATTGTAATGTATATGTATAATAAGTGTTATTTTAATAAAAAATCTTATCATGAGAGATCCTTTAATTTGTTTCGTTTGTTAGAAAAGTGTTGATAAAATTATACTATTCTCAGAGGAAACGTTTATGTGATCTTTGATCAATATTTTACTCCATCTATTAAAGATTACGAGCACTCCCAACGGTTAGAGTCCGCTCAATTGGAGTACTCTATAACTGGGCCTGAACAGATTCGATCAAGAGATTTTGCAAAAGAGTTAAAAAATTTAAACTTCAAAGAGGCTCTGGTTAATTTTTTTATCTTACATTGGGCTACTGATGAGGTAGTACCACTTATTGGTGACCAAAAAACAATATACATCAATTTCAGAAGCTGTGAATCTTTTACTGTTGATAATTCCGGCAAAGTTGTCTCAAGTGTTGATAAGGAGTTATCATGTCTAGGACACGAGGAAGCAGATACAAAGATAGCATACCATGTCTGTATCATCAACTATCCAGCAGAAATAGTTATACCAGCTTGTACCGATATTGCGTCTATAATGTTTGGTAACATGCATCACCTTAAAAGTGATCCTGTTTGGATGCTTACTCGGTACTGGCAATAATTTAATGTATGTTGACCTTACCAAAATACATGAAAAGTAGGGACAGAAAATTTCTCGGGGCTTACCTGGATTTCATGCTATCACAGGTTGTGATTTTGATCCTGCGTTCTTCAGAAAAGGTAAATTAAAACCATACAAAAAATTAAAAAGCAATCCAGACTACCAATAAGCTTTTAAGGACTTCGGTAACAGCGATTTAATTGAAAATTTAGAACTTCAACAAAACATTTTTAATATTATTCAAAGATTTATATGTAATATTTACAATGTACCTAATGTAATTGATGTTGATGCCGCTAGACTCCAAATATTCATCGACTCGTATACAGTCTCTGATGTAAACGAAGCTTTTAACCGAAAAAAATTGCGAAATTTTGACGCTCACAATCTACCACCTTGCAAAAGCGAACTATTCCAGCAATTTTTACGAACAAATTATGTATGTACCATTTGGAACAATGCCCATTTAACAAAATGTCAACCAGGCAATAAAGGTTGGGAATTGAAAGATGACCAATATCAGTTCAAATGGTTTGAGGGAAATCAACTACCAAGTTAAGTTAGTGATTCACTCGTAACTCAACTAGGTATGTAATGATCATCATGAATTATTATACATAAATTTTTAATGATTCATAATTGTACAAACTTATTCATTTTTTTCAGAAACCGATGACGAAGGCGATATTGACAACAATTGTAACATCGACTGTGGAAGTAGTGACGAAGAAGATGAAAATATTGACGACAATGATGAAATTTATAAAAATGATTAGATTTTTTTTCTCCGTGTTTCCTTCCTCTGTTTTGTATTTTTTGATATTAAAATAAATTTTTTTTTTACTTTTTATAACCCAGATATCAACAATTATTTTCTTAGGATATCCTAAGAGATCACAATCGAACTAAATACCCGCGCTCGCACCTACAGCTGACTTTCAATGTGTCCGGCAAGATGTAAAAACCATTGAAATGGTCTGGCTACTAGGGTAACATTTTTTTATAGACCCCCAAGCAACATATATAAAATTCAAGTTTTATACTATGACAAAAGTATAATTTTAATTTATTAGAGTTTAAGGGCGTCTGGAAGGGGTAGCATAAGTGTCTGGCGGTGGATGACGAGTTTTCAGCTACAGTTTACAGCTATCCCGAAGAAAATAAAAAAAATTAAGCTTTATACTTAGTGAAAAGTAAGATACTATTTTATACACCTTTATTACCTGTTACCTGCCCAAGTAACCGCGACTCGAGCCCTATATCCGCTGGTCGTTCTTACCTGTAGAGGTGACACACATAGACAAATTTTCAGCTTTTATAAAATAAGGAAGGTTTGGCGGTCGTGGGCTCTTGCTCTATAAAGCTTGGAAAAGTTTTGTATTTCCGCAATTATCTAGATAAAACAAGGAGAGCCGTTCCATCAAGATTTAAAAGCGATGGAGGGTCAATGGGATTGTCACATGATATCTTCTGGTCTTTCACAAGAGATTGCCCCCGTCAATTGCCTTATTTGAGGACCATCAAATATTCCACCTTTCAATTTTTCCATACTAAGCTTCGGAAATTTTCTGGAAATTTCTAAATCCACACAGATCTACCATTTATGCACCGAGTATTTAATTTGCTCTAAAACTAGTTTTACATTTTCATATTCTTCTTTGAGATTCGTTGAATAGGCAATTGGAATTGATGCAAATTTATTTCCATTGTGCAATAAAAAATTCTAGTACTCTTTTTCTCGCGTTCTGTATTTTATATTTGTTACTGTTGGTGCCAATGAATTTTTTTTTCTATTTCTGATACTTGTTTTGTTAAAGAGAGATCACGTATTAAATCACTGAGTTCATTTTGGGAAAATAAATTTGGCTTAGATCTTTCACACTCCCATTCACTTTCACTGGTAGACGGTCCAGATTTATGAAGGTATGCGAATTACTTTTGAGACGTAAATAGGTCTTTCACTGTCTACCAGTGTCAGAAATTGGCGCATAACGCGAATAATATTTCCAAAACAAAAGAATAAGGATGTTGTTAACAAAAACAATACCAATACAGACTGGCTTAACGCATTCTGCGCTCATAACCTCACAAAATTAAGGAATTAACATATATGTAGACAGTTGGTATGGGCAAAAACGTCACTACGTTACGGTGCCGAAAATATTCATTTTCTCTCTCGTTCGAGACACTTTATCTATAATTCGCATGCTTGAGAGTGCGCAGAACCAAGCTGGAACCTCGGAGGATAGAGAAATCGTTGCCATTCTGTCTTCCTTAGTCGGAACAGCTTCCACTTATAGGAACTGTCCATATAGGAGTATTATATATATGGAAATTAAACTAAAAATTTAAAGATGACGAATTCTTTTAATTTTCCACATCTAGAGTACATTTCAGTGTCTTTCAACTAGTAATTTAATTTGTTAGTTTCATTGTAACTTTTAATTTTGTCAGCATAAACCAAGCTTTACTTTATAACAGAAGAGACCTAAAATCAAGACGATTTAGAAACATAAAAAAATTATTTAGAACTTTAGATAGAAAGAGCAAAAGAAACCAAAAATTTTCTAAGAAACAATCATAATGGACTACATTTTATTCAAAATGAAATGTTAAATTATTTTAAAACAGAAATATTCTACTTATCAATACATTTCTGTTTCCAAATAATATTAAACGAAATCGGGGTTAGTATCACTAATTGTTTATTTTTTCTTTTGCAGAAAAATATCCACAAATTAAGAAACTCTTTGGTTATGATCCGAATTTCAAATGGGTTGTAACCGGAATGGTGTTTGCACAATTCTTACTAATGTTTTTACTCAAAGATAGATCTTGGCCGGTACTGATTTTAACGGCATATTGTTTAGGAGGAGTTATCAATCATTCTTTAATGTTAGGTAAGTTCTGTTTATATTTTATTTTATTTTATTATATTTTATATATTTTATTTTATTTATAGAAAGTAATAAAAAATAAATAATAAGTAAAGTTTTTTTAACTAATGCAGAGTCCGATATATTTAATTATATTTCATATACGTTTATATTTTATTTTTTTTTAAAGTAGTTATGCACGTATTTACATCTCATTCCAAAATACCTAACCCTATCCTAAGCATCATATAAAGCCATTCCATTTTCCCAAATTTCATTCAATTTCACTAAATATATATCCGATATATAAAGACAGGACGAAATGTAAGAACCATTCAACTAAGCGTTCACGTTGAGACTACGATCGTTTTGATCGGCGGCGAAGACGACACTCATGTCGTCATGAATTAAAGTTCACGACGACCCTTGTCAAATGGTGGGTCGAATTGAGAGTTAGAGAATTAGCAGAATTTTCAAAACTCAAGCGACGCGTATTCCAACTATGAGAATATATCTCATTATTTGATTTCATCTAAATCAGTTAAGTTCTCCACTGAAAATTTCAATAACTTACAAATTATAACATAACTTCTTGAAGGTTATGTTCCCATTCGTTAATACTTATCTCAAAGCTCAGAAAGGCTTCGTAAGCCATTCCATTTGGGTTTACGACTGTAAAGCTTTGGATTAAGTGGAACGATAAAGATCGTGGTCGTGAACATGATTGTGGTGAGTACTTTATGGCTTGTAGAATTGCATCAAACTATAATGTGACGGGTACCCAGCCGCTCGCCAGAAGAAAACTATAAATGATGATAGATGGCCCCATCTATTATTGGGTAGCTGTAAAACTATTATGCTGGATGTTTCTGAAAGAACAAGTTACCTATGGAATTATTGCAAAAACTTTTATAAGACAGGATCTCACAGTAGAGCAGTTAATTGAATATTGAAGACACGCGGCAAACGATACAGGACTATCAGGGCGATATATAAAGTGAACTAAAGTGTTAGTAGTGTTGTAATCAGTGTAACGATTATAGAGTAATAAAGTATTAAGCGTTAAATTAAGTTATCTACGAATCTCATCCGATAAACTTTATAATATAATTGTTTACAAACTATACAGGGTGTCCCACGACGAGTTAAAACTATCTGTATAACTTTGTTATTTTAAATGGAACACCCTGTATATTAATACATTTTTGAAATCTACGTCAAATTTTAGTATACTTTTGTCTAACAACTATTTTCGAAAAATGCATACTTTTTGAGTTATTAATTCTTTTGTCAAAAATTTGACCATTACAGACCCTTATAAATTATTTTTTTACAAGGATATCCTTAAAGATATGAAAATGGTTTCTGTTCGGTTGCTTTTAGCAAGGTCAAACGTATTTGAATCTATGTTGAAATTTTTTTCATTTTATACAGGGTGTGTATAAAGTGTTCAAAGTTTAACGTCATAAATATCAAATTTCTTCATTTTTTTTAAATAGAACCACCCGGTTTTTTTCTATTTTAATACATTCGGGGGTAAAAAATAAAGCAAATTCATGTATACTTTCCTATACCTAACCTTACCGTCATCCAGATATTAAATTTTAAGTTGCTTTTAGTTACAGTCGACTTCCGGTTCTATCGGATCGTATCAGAAAACCCAAACATAGGAAATTTTATATTTTTACTATTTTGACATATACAGATAGTTTGAATCCGTCGTGGGACACTCTGTATAGTGTAAGACATCGTGTTTTATTAATCTTCTGAATGTATATATATATATATATATATATATATATATATATATATATATATATATGAGATTGATATATTGTTTAAAATAATTCACCAGATCCGAACAATAGTTTAGCTTTCTATACTATCGATATCAATAAGACTCGGTCTAACGAATAGAGGTGATCAGAAATCACATTTTTGTATTGTTCCATCATTTAAACTTTAGCCGTTAAATTTGGATTTAGAGCTATCTAACAGTTTTTGAAATTTTAAGTGACTTTTTTCAAACTACGAATTAATTTTTAACAAATCGAAGAGTATTGAAATGGGTGTTCTTTAAGAAAATTCACCATTTTATATGAGTCCAATCGTAGTCGTACAAGCACCAAGAATGCTGAACTATCAGGATGTAATAAAAAACGGTTAGACCAGGAAAAACGAAAAGTGAAATTGTGAGAGAAGATATGCAGTTTACACCATTTTATATGAATATTAGAATATGATACATCTTTCAAAATAGATGTTGCGTTTTCTCACAGTAAAACAAAACCAACAATACATTGGGGACTCGGAGCGGTGCTCGCGATGAACGCCGTCCTAATAAAAAAACATGGCTAGCAGTTATTTGAAAAAAAAATTATTAATAGTGATACGATGATTATTGTATCGATTAAAGAAGAAAATCACATGAAAACTGCCTCATGAGTGGAAGAAAATGCATCGTCTCACATGTATATGAAAACGATAGACAAATTGAATGAATTGAACTTTCTAATTGGTTCCACACCATAATATTCTCCAGATCTAGCTCCCAGTAACTCTTATCTGTTTCCAAACTAAAAAATGCTTCGAGGAAATATATCACAGTCAAATAAGGAAGTCATAGTTAGAAAAGAAAATTAGCTTAACGCTTTCAATGAAAATTATTTTGATGCATAAAATGAAAACGGTTTTTTTCTTATTGGTCGTTGTTGAAACTATTCCCATAGAGTATTCTTGATGTTAGTTTTTTATTATTTTTTGTTATTTCAGCCATTCATGAGATTTCCCACAATTTAGCATTCGGACACGCCAGACCGATGCACAATAAAATATTCGGTTATTTTGCTAACTTGCCAATAGGAATTCCGGTATCTATAAGTTTTAAGAAATATCACCTGGAACACCACAGAGTAAGTTGTCATAAATATATGTTTTATATGTTTAATGATACTTCTCAAATTTCATACTTTGTACTAACTTTCTGTATTCTTTACATATATTAAACATAGGAAAAATTTAGGATGGTCAAAAAAGTAAATCAAGGACTTCATTTTGGAACGTTTACGATATTCACGCAGAATACACTACACCAACATTCATAATTACACTATTAGACGTGCCCTTCGATAACTAACACACGAACATTCCCATTTACACTGTCGGACGCGCGTTTCGATATCCACTACACCAACACTTACAATTACACTGTTGGAGGCGCGTTTCGATAACCAATACACCAACACTCACAATTATACAGTCAGATACCCAGAAACTGAAGATACTAGAGAAACTTTGATATCAAAACGCACATTATTATGTTATTAAAATTTCCACCTGTCAGATGAAATTAATATAAACGCTTTTCTGCTTTTGTAAATAAATTTTAAAAAATTCGCAAACTTGAAAAATAATCCTACATAAGGGCAAACTAACAAACAATTTCAAGTCAAAACTTATAATGATGAAAAAATCTAGCTAATTACATTGCTTTTATTTTTACTCTTTGAGAGGAAAGAACCGAATTTCTCACTAGGCATGAAAATTAAAGTAAAAACAAAGGTAATGGCCATAATATGACTTCCAAACCCACAACTGAACATAAAGATCTATGACACACAACAGAGACAAATGACAAATGTAGACCCTGATGTCGAAGTAAGATCACGTAAAGGTGAAAAACCTATTATGTATCGCAACCTTGAACTTAAACTCAAGATACCGTTTTGTAAAGGCGTACGTGCACTTAGTTCTCCTGGAACAGAAACATGGGCATTAAAAGTGGATACCATGAATAGACTCGATGCTTTTGAAATGTGGATCTTCCGTAGAGTACTAAAAATATCATGTTCTTAACATATACCTAAGATGACGTATGGAAAAGGAAAAAGAGTTACTTACAACAGTAAAGAGAAGAAAGACTGTTTATCTTGGGACAACAAATATGATATACTGAAGTTAGTAATAGAAAGAAAAATCGAAGGAAAACGTGGACCTCGTCGCTGACAACATTCATAGTTAAAAACATACGCGATTGGACTGTATGAACAAATGTACCACTCAGGACCGAAATAAGGATGCCGAAATTGTCGCCAACCTTTATTACATGAAGATGGCAAGTGAAGAAGAAGATAGGAACAAAAACAAACATAAATAAATTTCGTATTGAAGAAAATAAACTTATATAGTTTAGTTAGTGTCACAGTTCATGCATACAGAAAATGCACTGACACCAGAAGTGTCTCACTCATCATGAGCCAAATATTTGCAACTACTTTCATTACCGCTTCCTATAAACTCAGGTTATCCGTTTGTCATGAAGTAGATAGTATTTAAACTTCTTTCGAGGAAATATAAACATAACAGGAAATGAGTTTCCAATTACGTTCTCTTGACGAAACAAAACCAACAGTATGCTTTCCCCTAGCTGTTATTATTTTACCCCATTCCAAGACTGTTGGAACACCAGTATCGATATTCTAGAAGCTGCAGATCGATACTTGTCCATAACTGTACCCAGCTTGTCATAAAACAAACCTGTCTATTTCGTTATCTTCAGCAACTTTGCCGATGCTTGAACCTCTATCTACAACTTGTTGTATCAATTCTTCACTAACATTAGCACGTTTGCATCCTAAAATTAAAGCAAAATTTAAAGTAGAAATATTTTAACATGGTTCATTTGACTCCAAATGTTTTGTCTCAAATGACCCTTTCTTCGAGTTCAATTTAGGAATATGATTTATATCTGAAACTTGAAACATTAAGAATAATCATGTTAAAATCCAAATACATTTACTTGATGACCAAATGATATTCGTGGTTTTTAAACTATATTCGTGGTTTTTAAACTATATTCTTGAGAAAACTCAAATTGCATTTGTAAAATACCTTAGACAAAAATTGTAGATCATAAAAATTATCTACAAAAAATGTATTAATACTTTTTTTTCTTACGAGTCATCGTTTCTGAGATATAACGATTCGAAAAATTGTAATCTTCAAAAAAAGGAACTCCAACTGAAAAAACTATTTTCTTCTTAAAACCAAGAAAAGCTCAACATCAATCGATAATTTATTCATCAAAAAGTTTATCTACTTTTGAAAAGTGATTAAATCATGTACTATTTTTACACGCAATAACTGAATGTGACACGACGTCTCCATTTTACAGGAAGGGTAAAATAACAATTTTCAAAATTTTTGTAAAACAAGATTTAGTTCAAAGTGCTGAAGTTTTCGTATTTCGATATAAATATATATTTCGATTTCAATATTTCGACTCGAAGTTATTACCAACGGCATTTGCTTTCTTATTTCTATGTACGGAGCTCCTAAAAAAACTACTTGTTTTGATAAGTATCGATATGCATGTTTCGTTAAAAATACTAGTAGTTAAAAACAAGTTCAATCTGCTTCTCTTCCTCCAACCTCAGTTGCTGTTCATCGACATCTTTTTCGGGTATATTAACAAGTTCAAGTGTGGCTTGGTTATCAGCTAGACCCTGCAGACTGGGCTTGGAGTTGGTCAACAATACGTTAGAACTCTATCATACTTTACTCCCACCACCCACAATTGCAAAAAGTCTGACTATTTTGTTCTCTGGCATGTACACCTTGTCAAGTCTCTATTATTGAATGTGTAGGATCCGTTTGATTCCAACGAGGCGACAGAAGAAGAACAATTTGAAAGATACGACAGATCCGTGGAATAGGCTTTCTGGAGAAACCACGTTAAAAAACGCGCTAGATACACTAACTCATAGGTGACGTGGAAACGTGTGCATATTATGATGATTACAGGGTTTACAACTTTTTGAATCATTATATCTCAGAAATGGCGTTTTTTGTAGATAATTTTATGATCTACAATTTATGTCCGAGGTATTTTTATTATAAAACTTACCGTTTTGCTGAAAATGATGGGAAAATTTAATTTTTAATTATATTTTAAACAATTCTACTGATTTTCAGCTTGATGGGAATTTATGTAACTTGGAATGTCTAAATTGATCGGTGTATGTTGTCAGTATTCTTGCCATCTACTTTTAATTTTTTGTTTCATTCTGCTTCTTTCATAATTAAGAGTTTCTGGAACCTTTGATGATTCATACCAACCTCACTTCAGATTACAACTATACCAACACATTGTATGGTGCACGTCTTGATAACAGTTATAGTCTTCAGGGACTTAAGTAAACGTCGATAGTTTAAATTTATACCAACATTTATGTCGGTGTAGCAAATAGAGGGTTTAGTATAAATATTAAAAATTGATAACAACTCAAAACCATAAATTATATTCCTTTCCTATCGTGGTGACAAATTATAAATTCTAACAATTGATTTACACACTCCATAATTTATGTAAATATTTGAGTTTATTATCTGAATATTATGTACGAGAAATGTGTTTCGCTGTTAATAGAATGTATATTACTTAGAAAGTAACTATTTTAAAAATTATTAATAAAAAAAAACTTTTAAGTTGTATCTACTGCAAAGTTAAAAAATAAAGCGAAAATTTGAGTCCTAGTTGGTGTGTAATGGAGTCAAAATTTAATGAAAACAGAATACACAATAAATTTTAAAAATATAAAAATATATTACAGTTTTGATGCTCGACGGAGGGAAACAATGTTCGTGATGTCTTCTTATAAAAGAACATCATAGTAATTTGGTCAATTCGATAATAATTTTGAATATTTCAAAATGTTAATTACATACATTATTATAACTAAAATAAATTTTCATGATAAAAACTTTCATTGTATTCTAACCTCCTTTAAAAAGAAGCTTCATTATACTGGTAAATGAAAAAAAAAGACAGGTTATAATTTTGAAACAATCGCTCGAATAGGTAAGTCACTTTTGTGCAGTATTGGCAAACCATATATTTTAGGGGGTAAGGCATTGAGGATTTTCAATTTTTTTCGCATCTTATGGCGAAATAAAAAGTTGTTCTTCCCAAATTTGAATTAGATAATTATTTTGATTTTGATAAGAATTTGTAGGGTCTTGTTCAATTTTTTTGTAAGTTGTCTCTTGATTTAAACTTGATATAAATATTCCATTCTTTTTTATCTAGATGATTGCATTACTGTCGTACCAAAGAAATCGAATTGGAAACATAAATATAAAATTCAGTTCTCATCATAGAAAACTTCAATTCACTATTGAAATCGAACAAAATAATAAAATCAATTTTCTTGATGTCACAATATATAAAATTAACAGTAGCATAAGAATAGAATAGTATACGAAATTAACTTAGTTCTCAAGATATTTGAACTTCAATTCGTGTCACTCTGGCATTTTCAAATAAACTTTCATTCAAAGAATATATAATCTAAAATGAATGATGTTTGTTTCTAAAATGCATTTTTCTCGCTTACAAATACTATTATTTCTTGTAAATAATCATAACAATATCATAGTACAGATCTCTTAATACATTTAATATATTTTTTTTTCAGTACCAAGGTGACGAACTGAAAGACACAGATATTCCTACGTACATAGAAGCCAAACTGTTTTGTACAACTTTTGGGAAATTCGTATGGATACTACTGCAACCATTTTTCTACGCTTTCCGTCCATTGGTTGTCTATCCGAAACCACCGACGTATTTAGAATTTGTCAATCTTGTCATTCAACTGATTTTTGATGCAATTGTTGTTTACTTTTTTGGTAAGCTATAATATCTATATTTCTCGTAGACTAAAATGCAAAGTTGATAAAAATTTCATTATTAGGAAGATAAGTCTTTTTAATGATTTCGTTGGATGACTATTAGTAATAACTGCTCGCCATAAACCATTGTTTCAAGAAGCCCTATCCATTAAGTACCCATCCTAGAACAAAGTCCACCTCATCGTATTTCGCTTCACGTTGTTCGCAAGTAGTCTCTGTCCTTTTCTCCTAGTTCTTAGGGAAATTGTGGTTGTTCTTTTCATTTTGTGGAGGATTAATTCCGATGGCTATACACTCGGTTGTTCAGCCGTCTAAATGGGTCTGTATTGGCTGTCTCCCTTAAAACCTTTATAAACTTCTTTGTGAATAAAAGCTCTAACATGAGTGATTATTCGTCTTTTTTAGAGCTTTCTCCGATGTATAACTCGTTATTTGCCTACAAAGTACGGAATTACCACGTCATTTGTATTATCTCTGGTTCCAGAACATTCTCTTTTGGTTTTTTTCTGTATTTTTGGTTTTAACTAAACTAACCTATCATCCTAGTTGATTCTTTGGTCTCTTGTGTTTCCTATAGTCGTTTTTGGTGTACTTCCGTCAGTTCCTATTTGGATGTGCTCTCCTCAAATAGCTTTTCTTGTCTTTTCGTCCATTGATTGCAGTACTTTATCTGGTCCCAGTTTGCCCTAAAGTTCTTGGCAACTTATAGTCTTGTGGATATTCACCTGTTATCAGATGTGTGTGACATGCTATGAAGGCATAAGTTATTATTATCGGTATCATACTACTTCCTACAGACCTAAGTATCTCCTTCAAACCGATTAAACCATTGAGACTTGGTTTTACCGTTCCACGGTGTTCTTCACGTGTCCATTGAGAGTGAGTCGTTGATTTATGTTTATGTCTAGGTATCCACTGTATAGAATGTTTTACAACATTCATTGTTTTCGCTTTCTTTGTTGGTCTCTTCGAGTGCATACAATAAGTAACTGTTTTGTAAGATACCAAATAAATAAATGTCTTTCTATTTCCATAATTTCCTTTCTTTCAAACTATTGAGCAGGTTTCTATCTTATAACTATATGAAAGTTTGAAAATATTTCAATAGGCTCTAAGCTCGATAGCGCCCTTTTTCATTTAAACAGCTTCGATTTTGTTAGTGTGACTAACTAAGAAAAACACATTTTTTTGCCAAAAATCAATTTTATTCATCAATGTAATCACCTTCAAGAGCAATATAATAATTCCAACGCTTCTTTGATTTCTCGATGTCGTACTTGTAGAAGGATTTGTCTTTTGCCTCAAAATAGGCTTCAGTTTCAGCAATTGCTTTTTCATTTGACCTGAATTTCTTTCCGACGAGCATTTTTTCGAGATCAGCGGGGACAGATCTGAACTATACGATGGATGAGGAAGCAATTCTAAATGTAATTCTCTCGATTTATTCTCTATGCAGTATTCGCTATTGATTGTCTCTTCCTTTTGATGATAGTCGATGAACAATATTCCATGCGCATCCCACAATACTGAAGCCATAACCTTCCCAGCTGACTGTGCCTTTGGACGCTTCGGACGTGGTTCACTGGCTGCAGTCCACTCAGATAATGATCCTTTTGATTCTGGAGTGAAGTGATGGATCAATGTTACATCCATTGTCGCAAAAAATCTGATTTATTACGTGTAAACATGGCCAAACACTGCTCTGAATCATCAGCACGTTGTTGTTTTTGATCGGTTGTGAGTGAACGCGGCACTCGCTTTGAAACAAGCTTTCTCATGGTGAAATGTTCATGCATATATGTAAACATACCTTTTGATATCTTTACGGCCTCAGCTATCTCACGCAAATTCAATTTATGATTAGATATAACCAATTTTTTTATTCTTTTCGATGAAGCAGAGTCCGAATAAGCCATTGATGATTTTGTTAGAGTATTTTTTTTATCAAGAAGCAATGATTATTAATTAACACACGAAATTGTTTTGAAAATAACAAAAGAAGCTTCACTTAAATAGCTGTCATTTTTTTCTGACTAATCGGAATGTCATGAAATTTTACATATAGTCTTTTGAAAGTTGGTACTTCATAAACGTCATATGGGTTTGACAATTGCTCGCCATCTGTGTGTCAGTCACACGACTTATTGAGTGATGTAATAGAAAATGAATTTATTGATTTTGAATGTTTTACAGCGACTTTATCATTCATAAAACACTAGTTTTATAGATCAAATTAATATGTACCAGTAGTTAAATTATCAATTTACATCTTGTAAAACATCTTATCGTAAGAAAATATTTCAAATGATTATATTTAATATATTTAACAACAGAATTTAAAATTTGTAACAATGGGAAGATTATTTTATATCAACTTATAATCTTATCTTTATAAAAATAGTCATTTTCTTTGAATAATTGAGTTACCTCTAATGTGCTATCCTACAAATGTCATATATTTGTGTTTAAAACGAACTTACCTGACCTCCAGAAAGGGTCACCACTGTTATCTTTTTGAATATTAATAACCTTGTAAACATGTGGAATAAAAAATGTTGATAGTAGAATAAAGCAAAAATAATATGATAACATTTGTAATATTGTTCGGTAATTAAGATATAAGAACCGCATACCACAAGCAAATCATCATTACATAAGTAGATACAATACAACAGCTATAAAAAATTTTATGTTTAATTTACAATATCAAAATTTAAATACTAAAGTTATTGTTTACTGTTGAGACAATATTGGAAGACTACTAGTCATTGAATGATAGAAAATGATTAAAATATATTCCAAAAATAAAAAATATTTCAAATTCATGATATGATATGGGAACAAATCTCAAACAAAAAATTACAATTTGTATAGACGAAAACAAGTAAATAAAAACAATAGAAAAATATAAAAAAAATATAGTTAATTGAAATAAAAAAAGTCTTCTAAGTTGCGACTAAAAAGCGACTATTTGCAACTAAAATAAATCTCAGGCGACTATGGCGACTGTTTTTACATTAAAGTGGCTCAGAAGCTACTATTTTCATAAAAATGACAACTATTTTGAGTAAGGAATTTAATATAATTTGAAAAAAAATTATCTATATTCCATAAAGTACAAAAGCATTGATTTGCAGCATACAATTACTTATACACAATGCTTTATTTACACAAGAAAATCTTCTGGTACTTACTAATGCTTACAATCTACATAAAAAAATTTGAAAGGATTAAAAGATGCTAATCTCAAGATTTATGATATATTATAAAATAAGTATGACAATAAATTTTGCCGTCAATATAGGTGGCACAGAATTGAGATCTATTTGAAAGGCGAAACCCTAATGAGTTGAATAATTGAAGTGAATTTGTTAATTATGAATATAATTTGTACCTAGTTGGATGGTAACAGTGTACGAGGTCTGGCTATAAAATAACGAGTCTGCACGCCTTGAGGGCGCTTTAGACGGGTGGGTTAAAAAACGAGTATGCACGTCCCAAAACATGTTTCTGTCACTATTATAGTATTTGTACAGTAGATGTTTGAAGCGAACGTGTTTTTGTCTCGTGACGAAAAACAGGAACAGGAACAACTTTCTCATTAAATTGAAAAAACTCCGACTGAGTGCTATAAATTGTTCTAAGAGGCCTATGTGTGTTTATGAGTCGTTCAAGCAATTTAGTGATGGTTGGGAGAGCACTGAAAATGACTAGCGCCCAGGTCGCTCTGTGACTGTTTCAACTCCGGAAACAGTGACCAAAATCAACCAAATTTTGCTCTAAACGCCGATAAAGAAACGGTTAGAAAAATTCTATACGAGGAATTACACATGATAAAAGCTCTTACGTCAACGGGTATGCTCAGATTTCCTTGAAAGGAAAACGATACGCTTTGAAAGGGACCCGATGGGAAGCGGTAAAGCAAAAAACGGCAGAGCTCCTAAAGGTACTCGCCAAAGATGACTTCTAGCTCTGCTTCGATCAATGGAAAAAACGTATGGAAAGGTTTGTGGCGAGGGGAGGGGAACATTCCAATGTAGAATAATTTTTCTATTAATTTTTTATTGCTGCTGGTTACAAGATTCAAAAGTACTATGTTGAATGAACTTTGTAGAAAAAGCAATGTGAATTTTTCAACCTTTACGTTTCTTATAATATCTACAACGTCTAATAAGCGATAATAAAAAAATTCGGCATTCTCTTGTATAGTGGATTTAACAAAACTAGGACAATCTATATTAATACCGATAGAGTACACAACACGCACGCCTGTCGAATTATTTATTGTTAAATATTATTGACATTGAGATGGACATAAATAATCTCGACATTCAACTAAGAAATTAAACTTCCTCTAAAAATAGTTTATTATTCATTATGACAGGAAGTGGTATTAAAATTGACGACTTTAAATATAAATTCGTAGAAAAATCACAATTGTCCATAAATTATTCATTTATTGTTTTCAGTTCAAATCTCAATAATTTTTTTAGAAAAGTCAATTCTTTGAATTTTAAAATTTGTTTATAAAACTATGCAATTTGTTATGGTCATAAATTGGAGAATACTTAAATTTGCGTCACGTACTCAGTAACATTTCATGTTACAAATATTTCCATCCAACAAAAATTCTGTATGCCATTGATTAACAAACAATAAAAACATGTCCACACATGACATTGTCGATGTTTCTACCTTATTCTTTAATAAATTTACAATTCATGGACTTGACAACAGATATATTTGAAATAATTTTTATATGTAAAGTGAACCAACTCATTCCCGTTAAAGAAAGATATGTCTAAACTTTGAAATATATTTTTAATTATTATAGTCCATTTAGTTAGCGGGTGAAGTAAATACCTGATTGAAAACAATAATAACAAGGCTCTCTCAAGATTAAATGTATACGGTATTTTGGCTTGAATCAGTATCAGATCTTTTAACCTTGATAATAGCATTATCCAAAATTATGACGGAATTAAATACAGCATTCATTCTCATCAACCCCAATATGGTTAATCATTACTGCCACGTTTCTTATAAACAGAATATTAATTTTCTCTAGGTGAACTTTTTTCAGTACTAATCCGTAATTAAATGGGTTTTTCTGAGTTTTTTGCAGCCTGTATATGGTAGTTTCAACTGTATACGTGCACGATAGCGTCAAACACGTTTTACACAACTATTTGTTTGCATACTGCACTTTCTATTCCCACTGGATTCTAACTTGTTGGTGCAATTTTCTCTCAAGTGCAAGTTCACTTTTTTGCTGCTTTAATACTACAGCCTAAGACACAGTTTACTGACTTCCTGTCTGCATAATCAAAAATTGACCATACTGTTTTCCAGAAAGTAATACCTCATTGTTATTAGAACTTTGAAATTGAAATAAATCATTTTATATCACTAAAAGGAATCATTATGGATTTTGAAGATTAATACTAAACACACTGTTTATATTGCCATCACAGCAACACTCACAATTGCACTGTATGACACGCGTTTTTATAATCAAGTTATAATCTTCAGAGATTGAAAGTGAACAAGTGTGTTCTGTATCAATAGCACTCACGGTTCCTGAAATTTTAGTGGTTTCAGTCAAGTAAAATTACTCGACTCGATAAACGAATGGACTATAGTTATCATTCTTTCAACTATTTATTATTTGTAATGAAAATTTTTTCAAACTTTTTTTAAAATTTCTATCAAATTCTTTTTAACAATGTAATTTGTCTAATCAAACAAGTAGAGGTAGAGGAAATCGAGTAGAGCTAATAGTCATACTGACGCAGAAAACATTTACCATTTAGATCCATAGCCTTGTAATTTCTCTCCACTTCTTTGGGTCCCTTGATTTTTCTCTCCAGATCTGAATATTTTTCTCTCTAAACTCTTCTTCCAGTACTTCCCTTCAGCTTTTGTTTTTGGTCTACCTCCTAGCCATTGTAACCTTCTTGTCTCTATAAATGCGCTGATTGGTAACTTATTGAAAAGTGGTGTTACATTTCATGGTTTGATCTTCTCTCCCATACTAACTCTATTTGCTTTCTCCAAAAATTCTTCTTAGTATTTTTCTCTCCCATATTTCCAATTTCTGTTTAGTTTTATTCTTCATTATCCAGGTTTAACAGGCGTATGGTACGAATATCTCTTTCGATGTTAATATTCTTCTAAGGCTGCCTCTACAGCTTTACTTTTGGTAATTCTTAGTACGATTTCCTTTTCTTCTTGGCATTTATTATCTAGTAGTACACCCATTACATGAAATTTTCTAATTCCTAGAATTCTATGTTTATGTACTTTGAAATTGTTTTTTGTTTTGCTTCCACATTTATTCTTTATTTCTATAAACTTTGTTTTTTCATTATTGAAGTGTGGGACTATCTCTTCTGCTGCCTTCATTAGTTGTTTTGGGGTTCCCTCAATCTTTCTTTTGTTTCTTGCTATCAACGTAACATCATCAGCATAAACTAAGCATTTAAGACTTTTATTAAATATCATGCCTTTTCTGTTGTTTCTGGTTCTTCTTATTATGCCTTCCAAAGCTAGATTAAATATTGCCTTAGATAGGGGGTTGCTTTGTGTCCTCAAATGTCATCTTTACTAGTTGAATTAGTTTGTTTGGAATTTCTAATTCTCGTAATATTGGGATTCATTTTTTTTTCTGTTCATATTATCAGCTCTTTGAAAATGAACAAACAGGATCTGTGTTGGCATCTCATAATTATAACGGCCATTAATCAGCTGTTTTATCATAAAAATTTGGTAGAATCTTACTCTGCCTTTTCTAAACCCTCCTTGGTACTCTCCTAACAATGTTTCTGCGTGTGTTTTCAATTTTCTTTTTAATATTGATGCGTCTACCTTCTTGTAAATGGGTAATATAATGGCTTTTCTCCATGCTGCTGGCATTTTCTCGGTTTTCCAAATCTGAAAGTAAATTTAATATTTCTTCTTCAAGCTTGTTTTTTTCTTTCAATGATGTAATTTGTCTAATCAAACAAGTAGAGGTAGAGGAAATCGATTAGAGCTCTCAGTCTGTATTAAGGTTTTAATTCTTTTAGGGTAAGAAATAAATCAATGTTTCAAATTCTATTTTTAAATAAAATTATAATGTAATTTTTAATCTACCTCTCCTTGGCTATAAGGTACAAACCCATTTTCTGATTCATCAAACTAACTTTTTTAGGTCTCACTTTAATAGTGTGCATCGTTGCCATTTAGTTCTTTCAACTATTTTCAAGGTCATGGCTAAAGATGTTTTCTACTACCTTTAGCTTTAAACGTGTATGAATGAAAATCGCAAATACTCCCTGGACAAATTAATCAAATTCAATCATAAATTACATGTATTTTTTTGTAATGTCTTGAATTTGTTTAATTATTTCATTTTAATATCCCTTTTTTAGTAGTGCCTAGAAAATTTAAATTTTTCAATATTATACTCCAATTATTTGACAATTGTCGGTCTAAATTAAGCTTTACGGTTAGTTAGTTATTTAATTATAAGTTTCCTGATAATACTATCAATTTCAATTTTGCAATATATTATGATTTCAGGCGGCAGAATTTTGGGCTACCTTCTTCTTGGTTCCTTTATGGCCATGGGTCTCCATCCTGTGGCGGGTCACTTTATCAGTGAGCACTACATGTTTAAAAAAGGATATGAAACATACAGTTATTATGGCCCATTAAATTGGATCACCTTCAATGTCGGATATCATAATGAACATCATGATTTTCCTGCTGTACCAGGATCGAAGTTACCAGAGGTAAAATATCTTAATGCTAAACTCGATTGAAAGATTTGCTTCTTACCACATCAGAATGTTGTAAAATATATTGTTTCAGGTAAAACGGATAGCATCTGAATTTTATGATGACCTACCTCAACACCATAGCTGGACTGCAGTTTTATACGATTTTGTAATGGATCCAGATGTAGGACCTTATGCGAGAATCAGGAGAAAAGCCAAAGGTCTTTCTACGTAACTCTCATTACATTTATATTATATTATTTTTCTCATTGGTAACTGTGAAATTTGAAAATTATTTCTAATAATTGTTGTTTCTGATAATGGTTTATCAAAAGTAACAGGTGTCAATTAAAAGGTCTTGCTTAGTCGACGGGTAAATTAAAAATAACTGGATTATCTGGTAGTATTTTTGATTCTCCATTCAGTGCCTTCACTATAGTTTACATTCTAAATTTTCAAACTTGGTTTAGCTAGAAATTGGAATATTGATCCATTAGGCAAAATGAAAATTTTTTTTGGAAAGTTTTTTTAAAGCGCATAAAATAATTTTTAAAATGTGTCCACGAAATAATTTCTATTATGTTTCAAAAATAACAAGAAATGTTTCCGATATGGAAAAAATATTACAACTAATGACATCAACGTCCCGTTAACAGATTTGTCAAATGTATGTAATTTTGTTTTTTTATTTATTGTTATTGAAATAATTAACTAATGTATAACTGTCGTCAGAAAGTAAGGCCTTTTCATTGATATGTACGTATATACATAGTTATTCATAAATATATTATTCAATTATAAAATTTACATTTTAGCATGATGAAATTGAATAAGAGTGCGTAAAAAATCTGTATATTATTATTTATTTTGATTTTTTGTCGTAAATTGTGTATATTTTAAAAATTACTCAATAAACCATATATTTTGTTACTATGAATGAAATGCTTTTTTAAATACCAATCCCAAGTGTTTTTAAAAACATTTTAAAAGTTCACATGAACTTTCAAAGCACTCCTTAGATGGACACCCTTAATTTTTATTTGGTCAACATTTTACTAGTAAGAAAAGAAATTTGCAGGTGTCTCTTCTTCCTGTATGCAAATATTTCAATCGGATTTCAAATTGGTGTTTAACGGTGGCGATTTGTAATCTGTTCAATTTCACTTTAAAATGAATCTACAAGGATAAACCGTTCTCAAAAAATGACATGCCACAGGACGAAATATCGAAAAAGTTTAGCTTTGAAAAAAAAATTATCTCAATACTAAGCTGCAGAAGCAATTGGGATCAAAACATCCTGAGAGAAATTAACAGAAATACCATTAAATAATAAATGGATAGCACCAAAACAATATACAGAACACTTGAAAGGTGGTGACTAAAATTGAGTTTTTATTTTTTCCTGAAATTTTAGTTATGTTCAAAACTTGAAATCCTGTAATTTTCGAGGACTAACCACGGGTATTTGTTCAATATTCCTGTAACATTATACGGGGGTGAAATTAGCAACCTTTACTTTATCTCATATCAAAATGAAGATTTATGAAATGAAATTATAACTTCAAATCCTTGATTTATTTAAAAATATTTTTTATTCTTCAACTTTTTTTCCAATAGCTGCAGAGAAAAAAATAAACACAATAATTTAACTGTAGCAATTTGTTCTATTACACTTTATAGTATTAACTATTAACATAAAAATCACATCAACTAGTCCCAAAAATACCAGATTAAATACAAAAAAAAAACGCGAAAATCCAATTTGCAAGATAAGTTTCCTTTTATCTTTATACATTTTTATCGGCTATTTAATAGATTTATAATGAGAAATGTTTTTCTTTTCAAAATAGGCAAACCAACATTAATAACCATATTAATAGCTGCTGAACAAAAACGAAACAATATGGCGTCTTCATGCTTAAATTATATGCGTTAAATATTATTTATTGCCTGATATAATGTTACTTTCGCAATATCTAGGTCATACCTGGTGCACTACCCAGATAATAGTCGTTTAATATATTGTTACGAACTCGTCCACTGATATAAACGTTGAAGCTGGACTTGTTCCAAGATATTGTCGAAGCTACTATTTAGTGATTACACCAATCATTCCGTAGCTATTTATTTGTAGTTTTTCTCAGACCTGTTTACATTATTTGAATGTAGCATTAAATTTTCGAACGATTAATGATATTCGCAACTTCGACAACCAAAAAAGTTCCATCGGGGTTCCAAACTAGCGTTATATAAAAATAAATTAGTTGGAGTCTTCAATTTGATATTATTGAAATATTAACTGTGGTGTATTCATGAATTTTTATTAAACATGTTGGTTGCATCGTATCTGTAATGACCTATATACGAGGTTTTATTGATATCTAGTTAGCCTAGACCAGTTCCATGCATAAACAAAATATTGCGTTACCATGGCAACGAACAATAACTTATTAGAAGCGTCAGTGTAAAGTTTGACGTCAAAAAAGTAAACTAGAGTTACGCAATAAATTAAAGAAAAAAGATGTACACCGAAATTGTGAAAATCGAAAAATTGGAGTATCGAGCCATCATTAAGTAACTGTATTTAAAAGGGTTAAGAGGTAAGCAGATCTACGAAACTATGCTTAATATGCAATATGCAAGCTTGAAAAGAGGTACATTTTCCATTGATGTTGATGACCGATCGGGAAGGTTAGTTTCTGTGTCAGTCCCCGAAATTATCGATGCAGTTCATGATCGTCGAATTGGGCTAAAATGGATATCCGAAGCACTGAATATTTCATACGAACGCGTTCATCATATATCCTCGTATTATACAGGACGAATTATATACAAGTTATTACTGATTTTCAATCCTTAGAACGTTCAACTTTCATCACTGTTAAAGATGAATATATCCTAGTGCCAAATGAAAAGTTTATAACGGATTAGTTATTTTTCTTAAGCTTCCAAGTCTGTATTATCTAATACCGGTAGTACATTCTCGCTGGACTGACCCATGACCAGAAGAACGCGGGATCTCTCATCGTCTAAGATCATCTCCGATCGTTTAGTCTAGAAGTTGTCCGACAGCACAAGTCAAAGAAACAAAGAGCATAGTGAAAAGTGTCTTGCGAAAGTGTACATAATTTTCACACACCCGAAGAATTATCTAAAAAGAATGTGGGTCATAGAATAATAAACATGTAATTCAATAGCTGATACGTATTTTTTATTTAATCAATAAATATTTGTTTAACTTATGTATCAAACAAACGTAAAATATAAATTATCACTATAAGAAATTAAGAAATCAAATTCGTATAAGTACTGTAACTAGTAATTATGGTAACTTTAACAATGCTTATGTAAAGTTTCTAAGTACAGATAAAGTAAATACAACATAGAACACATTGTAAAGTAACAGTGTGTTGTAGACCTTGGCATAAACATTCGCAATTGTGATTATTTTGTTGGTATGGATTTTTTCGTGTTATTCCACGTTAAACAATTTCTATTAGAATTATATAGTTACAAAAATATTTTTGTGCCACTTTATCATATATATTAATCACATCGTGTGAAAATGAACCTTAAAAGAAATTATCAGAAATGTGGCATATTAATTCATTGTAATAGTCAATAAGCTACCAAAGCTCTGAGCTCCCATGTCATCGACTGAAGTATGACGTGGGAGTGCCGAAAGAAATATTCAATAATGAAATGAGGTGACTAATTGTCTTTACAAAAGAAGCAAGAACGCCTTTTATTACACTACAGCCTTTACGTTGTTCAGGAATATGCTTCACCCCAAAAAGTTCTTCAAAATTGCCACTAAATCTACACCTTGTCATAAATTTTCTTTCAGAGCACTGTTTTAGCAGAAACCCCAAAGCATCTAGTTCTAGAATTCCTCGTCAATGCCACAATAAATGCTTGGACAAAAACCTGTAGGATCAAAGATCTATTCTTGAAGTCAGGAGTTCATCAGCACTCTAATCTACATCTACATTGACCAGTTTATGAAAATGTCATCAAAATATATCATTCCAAGTTCCCAACTGAAATCACGTTTCTTTTAGACGATTGAAACCTTAAGTTTACCAATATTTTACTTGAAATATATTGAAGGAACATATGAATTTTAGTTACACAACACTATATACAAGTAAATGTAACAATAATAATACATTTAATATAATTCTACTGAATAATGACAATTGCAAATAGTATATTGGTTATAATTAATTTGATATTATATAAAGGAACTAACATTAATGTCCACACTATAATGTATTTTCGGGCTAACCAATGATGGTTGACCATATTCTTTGTATTAAAACTACTTTGTAAAAAAATATTTATTATGCAAGAAAATAATTAATTAAACTTGGTTTCAATAATCCGACTACCGTACTCGATGGATTCCAAAACTATTAAGAACTTCGTATCTGTATATCTGTCTGTGTTACATTCGTGCAATGTTGCCTAATTTTAAATAGGAAATTATTATTTCAGAGCACACATAACATATTAATACAAAGGTTTAAGGTCGCGGTCAGTATTAAATAAACCTAATTAATACAGGTCTAACTTCTAATACTTTCCAACTCAGATATTCTTGGCTGTTTATTGAATCAATATTTTAAAAATCTTCAGTCACTAATTTTTACAATTGCATCTATCAAAATCGACAAAATGCGTCTAATTTTATATAAATAGGATAAAAACTATACATTCAAAAACACTTTTAGTGGACACTCCAAGGATCAAGATATTATATTATATAGAATAATTTAATGATAACTACCACTCGGACTCATTTTTTTTCAAATACAAATGTTAATCCATAAATTACCAACAAGAAATAGAACATACTAATATCTAATCACTAAATTTTATCACTTAATCTAATGCTTTTGCAGCAAAGATTTCATACCACGCCAACAACAAACCGGTTTTAATACTTATTATCGTTCCCTTAAGTAATCTTACTTACTAACAATTCTTTTAAATATTAACTATTTACAAAAATATTCATTGGTGAATATGAGTGGAAGATCGTTTTTTCCTCGATATAAAAAATAATTGACGTTTATATAAGAACCAACAAATGTGTTTACACTAAGTTTACCATTTTTTTACTTTACAAAGATTATTGTTAACTTATTTGGATAAATATGTGCATTATTATTGGCAATCAGTTTATGCCATTTTTGCTTGAAATAATGTACACATGTGATGATTGATTTTTAATATTTCCTTCAAAAAAAGCAACAATTCTAATCTTCTTAGTTAACATGATAAGCTTTTAATTCATAATATTTTTTCATTTTATTCTAGATCTTTTCAATAACTCATAAGTGACAAATGTATGCCATAAACTAGTGTTTGCATTGTTGTGGTTTTATGGGTATACCACGAATCAGATTACTCTAGATTTATGTCAGGTTAATTGTGACCTTCAAGTACTTTTTAAAAAAATTCCAAAGATTTTTTTAACTTTTACAATTTATAGAGAAAGTGCGAAGCAGAGCAATAAAAATGCTTATTCTCAGGAAATAGTAATTGCTGAAGTGTGTCCACTTATATTTACTGGTGACAGTCGTAGTAAGTGAAATTGGCTTGGCATAAGGCTATTTCACTTGGCCATTGTGAAATCGGACAATACCTACAGGAGTATGAGAAACTGCAGAAGTAAATCATTTGATAACAGGGTAGTTCCAGCAACCAATCCAGGCTCAAAATATTTTTCTTTTGTGGATTATAAGAATAATGTTGTTTACAAAAACACTCTTATGGGTAACCATTAAATAATATATTAGCCACCATAATGAGGGATGTTAGTCAAATTAAAATGTATAAATCTGGTGTTTCCTTATTTTACTTGTAATTAGCTATAAGCGGTCGTGTATTCTGCAAACTGCAAAAATGATCATTATTTTCGGTAAGCAATTTCACAGAGGTCACAGAACCTTATAGGATGACAGTGAATTTATATTACATTATAAATGTTGAGAAGGGCCCCCGTCAAGTGAAACAACGTGCGATTGGGAGAAAGTTGAAACACAAATACGGAAAATAACGATGACAGTTTAAGTACAACCTACATATCGATATCAAGGATAAATTTCATCAAATTCAACGAGAAATGTTATTATTTTTAATAGTTACAACACTTTGTCACACATGTGCAGAAATATTTTAGCCCACGGGTGCAATTTAGTATTTTTTGTGTGACCCTTGTGTGAAGAAAGTGAAATTTGTTAATAATAAAGTTGCTACAGTTATAATAATTATCTTGTTAAGGGTTAAACATATATGTATAACTTATAATGAGCAATATTTAATTCATAGGTTTCAAAATAAATCTATCGGTGACTGCTGCTATTGATTAAAGGGAAGTTTCTTTAAAATGTATATTCGAACATAAAGTTTTACTATTGTAATCAGTTAGTGAAAAGACCTACAGTTCATTAATTTCTCTCATACATTATCATAACGTACATAACGATCAATGATAGTGATATACAGACAAACAACTAACTCGTTTCATAAGACCACAATTGTTTATAAGTTTCTCAAAAAGTTACCTCAAGTTCTGACTAGTAAAAACTAGTTTTAACGGAAGGGCTTTGTGAAAACTAGTTTTTTCTAGTTTAAAGTAGAATTAACTGAAAACGAGTTTTAACTGTAACATATACAATGGAAGACTTTTAAGAAATATAACTTCTTTTCTATTGGAACTACAGCTGTACTCATTAAAGTAAATTGCATTGATCCCCTCTAGTTACAACACAATTTTGTATTTCGTTAATATATATGATAGGTGAGTAGAAAAAGCTTCAATATCCAAAGGCAATAGAGCAAATGTTTTCAAAATATGATCAATTATTGGATGATTATACATTTATCACAAATTCAATTGATACTTTTCAAACTAAAGATATAGAATAAGCTGCTACTACTTTATTGATCAACAGGCATTTGGAATCATATCCCAAAATGTTAATTCATGATATTTGTTAGGGTAACTTACTGTGTCATGGCTGTGGAGCACAGAATATACTAAATATTTTCAGAAGCTAATAGTGTCAGATATAAAACTGCTCCACATTAATTAAGAAGTTTATTCAAAAAATGTAACACATTATAAAGTTGGAAATCAAATAGCCATCTATTACCGGATTTGTTCCTTTGGAAATTTAAGCTAGAGGTAAATTTATTAAAAAACTTGATGGAATTTACTTTAATGTAGTCGAATCCATTCGAATAAAGGGGAGTGGAAAAAGTAGCTCAAATAAGTTCTCGCGATTTTTACACTTCATTGCTTGCCATGGCAATAAAATGTTCTTATACATATACATATAAAAAATGATTTTTTATTTATACCTTCGAAAAACATATCAAATGTGATACACAGTAGATTTGATGCACTTATCTTCAAAAATATGTTACTCGTATGGTTTCAAAATTATGGGAGTTAACAGAGGCACTTATATCGTTCATTTGTGTCTACTAAAAGTCTATTTTGTAAAATTTTGATATGCGTTAATTGAAAAGTTCACTATTTTCTAGACAAAGTTAATATGATTTCAATAAGCAGAATTTATGACAATTTGTCATACTTATAATTTACAAGTTAACCAGTAAAATGGACCAGACTCAAACTATAAATTATGGCCCTTTGTCTAATTCAATCGCAATTACATTCACTATGGACCCAACTGGTTTTCATGAAACAATCTATATCAAATGTTTGGAAACTTGAATTCTGAAACCTTGATACATATTCATAATCAAAATATGATTAGCACTTTTATCAGAGACAAAGGGAAATCACCAAGTTCCCATATATTCTTGTTAAATTATTGTGAGGTGTGTATAATCGGCATTAATCAATTTGATCAAAACGGCACAGACAATTGGAATGATTTAATGAAAAGATATCAATGTAGAAGTCAATCAATTGAAAATGAGTTCTCATACACAAAGAGCATTTCTATTGGCTATTAACGCAGTCAAAAAAGATGTATTATCACCATTCTATTTACCATTTTATTGATTATTCTGAAATGTTATGGATATTCCAAAGTCTAATGGAAACTATTCATACATCCCATCTGAAAATATGTAATGTAAGGATATTGACGTGTAGGCGGTAATTTAGATAAAATTTAACAGAAACGTTAATTAAAGGCAATGATTTTAGTTTTATGTAACCTATTGAAATCTTATCTCACCTATTTGTATCAAATGAATTCATTTCTAAATGTTTTTTACCATCAGTATCATGCGGGGGACTGGTTCCAAATTTATTAAAATGTGACATGCTGTTATCGTTTTCATAAGAGCTTGCTGATTTACGAGGGGAACATGTTTCCAAAATATCTCCAGAAGCATTTGAACTACTCCTTCTGTAACCGAATCCGTTTATTTTAAACGGGGAAGTATTTTCGCTTGAAACAAGTGAACTATGACCTGTCCCATTAACATCCATGTTCACAATAGTACTGTGAGCATTCGAAGGTATTGCATCATCGAATGGTAGCTCTGGAATATTAATGTTAGAACTAGCTAGGTCATAACTGGTGTCGTTACTAATAGTTTTGTATGTTTCTGATCGAGTACTGGTTTGATTTTCAGAAGGTAAACTTGAAAACAAATCTTCCTGACTGAAATATCCCTTTTCGTTTTCTATAACTCCATTTACTGGGTATTGTAAGTGTTTGGGAGACCTAAATGTGAAATTATTAGCAAGTTTTGCAGGGGTGTTTGGTAAACTTCGTTGTTGTATCGCTGGACCATCTGAGGCATCGTATAATTTGTTAAGTACGTGGTTTTTATCAAATCTTTCTTTTTCTATTACAAATTCAGCAGGACATACCGGTTGTGGAGAACTTGGACTAACGGCAGACTTGAAGTCCGATGTTAAAGTAGGCCATTTACGATCTGCTTTCAAATCTCTCTCGATTGCTAAGTATTTACGCTTGGATTTATCAATATTATGAAATTTGAATCTCAGTCGTTTGAAAAAGAGTTTTTCTATGATAATTTGTTCTATTATTAGGCTAAGAATGAAATTTATCGATGCGTATAATAAAAGGTAAAGTCTAAAATTAAAATCTTCCGGTAATTCCAACTCAAATTGATCTGATATAATCTTTGCTGGATACAAAGCTAAATAAACAGATACAGCTGTCATAAGTAGCGAAGATATAATGAGGCCATAATTGGAGAAAATATTTTTCCTATATGGATTACCTTTGGAAAAAACTATAGCTAAAATAATATACTGAAAACTAGATATTGTGTAAATAGTATAATTTTCAACGCAAGCTACGTTATCGTCCTCTAAATCCACGGTTGCGTTGAGAGGAACATACCATGGTTCAGATTTTAAATGTTCAAAGGCTGTCAATTGAAATACAGCTAATAATAAAATATGCATAAGTAAACTAACTATTGGAGATACACTAACTAAACTGCTAAGAGGAGTTTCTTTCACTAATTTCCCCGGATATGATTCTGTACGCCCAAAGAAGAATGCAACTATAGATATTATGAATAAGTCAATATACAAATATTCAATATCAGTCAAATTTGATTCTATACTATAAAGGATCATCACTGATATCAATTGGCATAAAGAATACCCTGCCATATATTTAAATATACCGAAACTGGTAACCAAAGCTGCTCTTCCTTCTTGGATGACATTTAATACACAATCTATGTTAGGGTTTCTTGAAGTAAATGGTGAAGCTACTGATGATTCAGCTTCTGATAGAGAAATTCCAGTATGGGCTGCTCTGAGGGCACCACAATCATTTGCACCATCTCCACACATAGCTGCAAACAAATATAGAAACGAAATAATTCAAAATTATTTTTTTTTCAAATTTTACTTTTACTTACCTACACAATATCCTAAGACTTGCAGCTCTTGAACAAGCTGTTGCTTTTGATCAGGAGCCATTCGTGCGAATATTGTACCTGTCAGTGAAAATTTTATAATTTTAAAATTGATATTTTCATGTCTAACTCTTAGATAAAAGTATTCAATGCAAAACGGTTTTGTTTTTTACTGAAGATTTGGCCACATTATCAATTTAGATGCTTCACAGTTCACAGAATTTTAGTAATGACGCTAAATTTTAGGGTAGGTCATACCCACTATGACAGAGCTAGTAAAAAAAGGCGTTATTTATCTTTTTTGCTTGGAATAGATCTCAAAATTGTATATTTTTTCAAAGTATTTTATCACGAAAATATGGAATTTTGAGAAGTAAATAAAAATATATAAATTTGGAAATACTTGAGTTTTAATGATAAAGACATTTAAAAATATTGTAAAAATACCTATTTTCTTAGTGAGATCATTATTTGCCTTTTAATAAATAAGTGGTTTGTTAAAGTTTCTATTTATAATTACATAATTAAAGGATTATCTTAACTTAGAACGTGAATATGTATCTTCCAATAAAAGATCACATACAGAAATACTTGAAATATTGCACATAAGATATTGAGACCATAATTCAGTACTGTTTTTAATCTAGTAGCCATTTGGTAAACATTTCAAATAGCGAATAAGGTATTCGTAAAACTTCTCCAAACCAATAACCCCTATAATCAGTAGAAATGGTACAAACAACACAAACACGGGGGCGTTTCCAACATAAAATTATCTACTTTTATGTCATTCCTAGAAACTTAATTTTTATATATACTAGCATACCTAAAGAGAACTCTAAACAATAAATAAAAAAAATTATTACCAACTTCAAGTCATCTGGGGTTTGTAGGTTTGGTTTATAATTTTTATTGTGTTCTTGATTACATAGTAATATAAAAATGTTTATAATTTTAATACAAAAGTTGATGTGATTCATGAAAGGAAAAAAACTCATGTTTATATGTTTGGTATAGAGTAGTGAAAAAGTAAGAAACAGCTAAGCTTTTCCTGATGGTTTGAATAATTCTAAATTCTATTAATATACTACTAAAATATTTTGTTAATTATTAAGCTTTTCACTGAAATGATGAATGGGAAGTAACGAGGCGATATATTTTTCTTATTTATTAAACTCACACTTACCTCTCGTACAAATCCTCGGTATCAATTCTGGATAATGTTCTCTTATAACGCTCCAAACTTTTCCAGTCATAGCAAATCTATAATTATTCAACATAACGCTAGGCCGTTTAGATCCAGTTACTACTGTGCTATTTGTGATAGTTTGAAGTTGACTTTCCATGGTATCCAAACTCATAATGCTTGTGGAATAGGATAAAGTGCTTAGATCGGTCGGTAGCTTAACTTTTGTGCTAGTTAGGGTGTAGAATAGATTAGGTGGATGGTTAGAGTCGCAGTTGATAGTTATTATACTTTGGCCTGGAGGAACTATTTCACAATCTTTAGCTACGCTAAGTGCAGTTAAAATGTTATCACCTGAAAAAGATCAAATTTAAATATCAGAGAATTGAATTTCAAAAACATGTTATAAATAAACAATAATTTCATAATATATTACAATCAAATTACTACTTTTTGAATAGATTATTATATTAAAATAGTTGAAAGATAGAATATGACTGTAGATACTCAACCAGTGCAAATATGAAAGGATTGTTTTTACTTACCAGTGACCATTATAACTCTTATATTAGCATCATTCAGTTCCTGTATACAAGGAGTAGTTAGTGGTTTTAATCTGTTCTCTAATACGATCAAACCCAATAAATCCAAGTCTTTTTCAATAACCTCTCTTTGTACCTTCTGAACCTTAATGTAACTCATCTTTAGCACCTTATGGGCAATGGCTATAACTCTGTAACCTTCCTGGGTATAGCTTTCTAAAATATCGTCGAAATTTGGAGGTACAGAATCTGGATTAACAAATTTTAGAACCATTTCTGGCGATCCTTTACAATAATATTCAAAATAAGTACCATCTAGACGTCTCATTATCACCCCCATTCTTTGTGAACTACTAGAAAACGGAAATTCGCGTATTATACCGATTTGGAGATCGCCAATGGGGTTTTGTTGTACATTTGGACCATTTTTAGGTGGTTTTAAAACTGTGGGAAATAACATGTTAAATTTGTTGTTATCAGCAACTTCGGGCTCTTCCATGGACCATTTAGTACTTTCAAACATCTGAAACCAAATTAATAATAAATTAGAATGTATTTTTATAATTTCACATACAAGTGAATGATCTAACAGATGTGATATAAGCTAATTTCAATATAAAGAAAAACATAAATAGTATTTGTCCAATAAATAACTCATTAAAATCTGATGACTTAGACTATATCACAGTACTATCTAGTCTAATGTTTAGAGTAGAGAGCATAGTGGAATTGTAATAAATAATATATATATATATATATATATATATATATATATATATATATATATATATATATATATTTAGGAGAAATAATAGTTGACAAATATGAATAGCAAAAAATTCAAACTAGAATAGGGTTGGGTAATAAAAACTATCGAATACTAAATATGTTAATGTTATTCAACATAACGCCCCAAGATAAGAAAAATGAAGATCATATAACACAATAAATAGATCCACATAAAGATGTGTCTCTGAAGCATTGATTCTCGATCACATGGGAACAGATGGAAAGATGGGAAAGGAAAATTCTAAGAAAAATACAATGTAGACAAAACTTTGTAACATGCCAATCGGCTTGTTACGGTTATAAAATTGGCGCCCATTTTGGGAAAGGACATGTCTTATTTCATTTTCATTTTTTTATTAACTTTCTTTATGTAGTATTGTGCAAACACACATAAGAAATTGAAATATTTTACTTTAGACACCACTCGCGAGGCTAGTCTAGTTAGTTCCCGTTAATGGTCTTATCTATTTATCTCAGTTATTTTTAATTAGTTATGTAGAAAGTTTTCTTATCTTATCGTTGGGATGTTTTGTGTTTAACATTTGAAAAGTTGATTAATACGTCACGTAAAGATAGAAAAAAAATTTGGGAAACTCAATTGCCAAAAATGTCACTAATTGGAAAGAAAAACAAGGCATACGAGGAGGCGGAAAGAAATAATACAAAGAGAAAATAAAGTGCCAGTATTCAGCACTAGGTCTACAACGCCTATTAAGGAAATATATTTATACTTTTTAGAAAAACATTACTGCAAAAGACATTATAAATATAGATAATTTTATTTTTATCACAAACTTTTATTTGGGATTATTGATAGTTAAAGAAGTGGTGTAATGTGATGAATTTTAAAAAAGGAAGATAATATTCTAAAAATAATTACAACTTAACATGTGAATTAGTTTATTATTATAAGATAAAATTCAAGAAAAAAGTTAATATGTACTTAAAATGGACAGTTAGATTTGTTACCTTTAAATCGAGAGGATCTCCGACAATTTGTTTATCTATCATAGTCAAAGAATGACAAGAAACTAAGCCGAATAGCAAAGTGTTATATGGAAGAGTTTCAACATTCTCGACGCGAGGTTTGAAGTATTTGTTTTCAATTGGCACGACACATAGTAAGTCTAAACCATCCTCAGTAAGAGTACCAGTCTAAAACAGAAAAAAATGCTCATTCGTACACTCAAAAGTTTAGTCCTTTTATTAAATAAATAACAATATTCCACTTGCCTTATCAAAACAAATACAGTCGATGGAACCTGAAACATTAATACTTCTCGGCGAAATACAGAATATGTTATTCTTTTTCAGTCTTATTTGGGCATAATATCGACCAACAGTCATTGCGGCTGGTAAAGCTGGAGGTACTGTAATGGTAACTAAATCAAATGCTTCAAGTATGTAATCTCTTGCATCAACTCCCCGTAAAGCCTTAAAATACAAACATTTAATTTTTTTATAATATTTAGAAAATTTTAGAAGTTGCAAGTTATTAAACAACTTATGAATCATAGCTGTGGAATATACAAGGGAGTTTCACTACCCTGACTTAATCCTTTGAAAATATATTTATGGCTAATTCTATAATGTCCACTCAAATAGAATTGTGTGATATAACCAATATATTTCTCATTACTACTACTACACCAACAAAGGAGGAAATATTACAAATAATACAGGGGCTAAAAACCGGTAAATTCCCGGGAGAGGATGAAATAGAGCCAGAAATAATCAAGTATGGTAGAACTGCACTAAAGTCGAGAATATATCATATAATAAGTAGTATATGGGAACAAGAAACAAAACCAGAAATATGGAAAATGGAAATAATTGTACCAATACACAAGAAAGGAAAAATAAATGAATGCAGAAACTACAAAGGTATATATCTACTAGATACACCTTCAAAATTTTGACTAAGGCCATATATAAAAGTTTGAGATTATATGGAGAAAACTTGTTCGGGGACTACCAATGCGAGTTTAGATCTGGAAGATCAGTCACAGATCACATTTTCATTCTGAGAAACACTCAAAGATTGGGATATGAATACGATTTGCCAATTTACTCAATCTTCATAGATTTCCAAAAAGCTTACGATACTGTGAACAGAAACCATTTGTGCAGTAATACAGGGAGGATCATAGTATTCCAAAAAACCTTATGTCTTACAAAAATAACACTCGAACCTACAAAAACGAAGGTAAAGGCAAACCAAAGAATATCAAAATATTTCCAGATCAACATAGGACTAAAGCAGGGAGATCCGTTATCCACTACGCGGTCCAATATAATATTAGAATAGATAGTATGTCAAATCGGTTTGAACAGAACATGGACACTAAAAACAAAGACAACGCAACTACTGGCATACGCAGACGATGTAGCAATCCATTTTCAACATAGGAAAACAAGCTTAAGAAAACCTGGATAGCCTTCATATAATTGGCAGAGACAGTGAATTTACGACTCTACGAATATAAATTGAAGTTCATGATATGTCAACATCAAAAAGGAAAAGAGCAATGAGAAGTTCGTCTATACAACTGAACGAAGAAAACGAAATGAACTTAAAACAAGTTCGAAGATGACGAGGGGAATTGAACAGTTGGGAGCACTGAATGTTATAATAAGATCCTAAAAAATCTCCAGAAAGGCGAAGCTACATCTATACAAAACAATAATAAGACCAACAGTGAGCTACGGAGGCGAAATGTGGATCCTTAACAAAGCAGAGGAAGAGAAGTTAGATATATGATAAAGTAAAATACTTAGGATACTAAGATGTAAAAAGGAGAATTATGGCAGAGGAGAACAAATAATGAAATAAGGAATCTATTTGGAGAAGCAGCACTTCGCAAAAAGATCCAAAAAAATAAAGTTGCTGGGTCACATACAAATAATGTCAGATTTTAGATCAACAAAAAATTATGGACATAGAACAAGGAGGAAGAAGAAAAAAAGGAAGACCAAGGAAAATATAGTATGTAGAGGTGATGCAAGACCTAAGAGAGAGAGAAAGAGGAATTTAGGACATAAAAATTTTCTTAATCATAGCGTTCTTTCAATAAATGTTCAAAAATACTGCCATTGACTTCTAAACATTTTCTGCTTCCTCTACAAAGAGCATTTGTTGTTCTCCCAATTAATTCATTTCTTTCTTCTATAATATGAGCTGCAGTATTCTCAATTCGTCTAATTAGTGCATCCCGTGTGTCCACTTTTATTTTGTAGACTTCATTTCTCATCCAGCCCCTTAAACAAAAATCTAGTGGTGTGAGGTCTGGAGATCTTGCAGGCCAATTAATGGGAGCTCCACGACCAATCCAACGCCCTGGAAAACGTTGGTCCAAATGTTGCTTGACCTGAAGAGCGACATGTGCAGGAGCTCCATTGTGCTGATAGTACATCTGCATTCTAATATTTACAGAAACATCCTCTAATAGGCATTGTAATTCTTTTTATAAATAATTTAGGTAGTTGTCTCCTGTGAGACGATTCTCCAAAATGAAGGGGCCAATTAAATAACTGTCAACCATACCACACCACACGTTTCCCGAAAACGTTATCCGTAAAGAGTATACTCGATACAACACAATGATCATTGTGTTTGTGTTTATCACCCTTTTTTGTGGAATTCCCAATTGAGTGGCGATTCTGCGTGAGCTAGTAGTTGCATCTTCTACTAGATGTAGAATATTTTTTACTTCTACCAAACCTTGTCGAGTAGCGCGTTCAGATGATATGTTAGCACTGGGAAGCTTACCAGTCTCGCACAATTTGTTAAAAACTCTAATAAATACGTTTTTATCGGAATATCTGTGGTGTGAAAAACGTTGACGATATTCTTCAGCAGCAGCTGTAGCATTTCCATTACAGAAACCATAAACAAACACCATATTTGCATATTCTAAATTTTAATAAGTATCAGGCATTTCATATTTGCATATTCTAAATTTGAATGAGTATCTGGCAGTTTGTAACACTAATAATCACATAAATTCGAAATTGAACGTTCAGTTACTGTTCACTGTACACTGACAGTTCATCAAAACGTCAAAGTATGCTATGTTCGAGGCTCAAATGCATGTGATAATGTTAAAATTCAGATATAAGTGGAAAGCTAGATGAATATATATATATATATATATATATATATATATATATATATATATATATATATATATATATATATATAATCCTTAATCTTTACTTACTTTTGTGATAATTGTATAAAAGAATCCAATACAGGCTAACATTCCTAAGAAAACTACAAATTTATAAGAATCTTTTTCAAACCTGAAGTCAACTGGAGGTGGATACAAAATACTTCTTACTAGACTTCCTAAAACAATAGTGTATATGATAAATGTACATAAAAACATAATTGCAAATTAATAAAAAGTGAAGTGATAACACTTAACTAGCACTAGCACTAGCACAAACCCTGACATGTCTGATACAAGTTTCATTAACCAAGATAACTTAGTTACCGAAACCAGCGTCAGAATGTGTAACAGTGAATCACCTCACACATGATATACATGTCCCAATTTCCGCCTTGCCTTATAGTTCATTAAAAACAGAATAACAGTTTTTGATGCGTGGTATTAATAAAAAATACTACACTCCAATATTTAATATTTACCTTTGGAAGTTGAAAATCCTGTTCGTACAACAATTGCCAAAACTTTTTCATTTCCGAAATATCTAGTTTGTATTACATGAGTACCACAAAATAGTGTATGTCTACCATGCTCTTTTGGATCATACGCTACACCTGGGACATTTGGTAATGCAGTTTTGGTTACAGGTACTGATTCCCCTTAAAAACAAAACAAAATGTAAATTCAAATATCAAATGATTCCATTAAGATACACAAATTTCATTTCAAAATTCTTGATTAAAGCTACATTGTATTTTGAAGTAGATACTAAGAAAGAAGTAGATACTAAAAAGAATAACCGATTGTATACCACAAAATACAAGAGCAAAGAGGCGAATATATTTAAGGAGGAAAGAGCAAGTGAAATATCTTCAGAAGATGAATGTAAAAAACTGGGAGTATGTGATAGAATATAGGAAAGTTTGGAAGAAATTTCCTACAAATGCAAAACACCAGAATCTATAAAAATGAGAAAAATGAAAGATGATCTGGACTGATTTACTTTGATAAATGAATTCATAAGATCAGCTTCTATTATTTTGGAAATATACAGCTTATACATACATGTATATATTAGCTATTGTTCTATTTTAAGATTATATTCAGCTGGATTTTTTTCTTTCTTATATATGAGTCCAGACCATAAACTTTTTGCCTGGGGTAAAATTTTAGAATGTTTTCTCTTATTAGCATCATAGCAATGTCCTGGTTTATCAACGATTTTATCATCTTCTCTCTTTTGATTCCCATTATTGCACTGGACTTAATCTTCCAAAAAATATCAATTCTAAATAATTTTATATAATATTATGAACAGTGCTGATAATACATTCCCTCGTCTTGGTCAATTTTCTATTTCAAATTCTTCTTTTGGATTTTCAATGAGTACTACTATAGTTTCCATTCATGGTTTTAAAAAATAAATAGCAATATTCAAATAAACAAAAAATGGATCCAAATACTTGAGGTGTGATAAAAAATACGAGTGAATGAATTTTTATAGCAGAAATGAATTATGCTGTTTCTATTTTTGGTCTTATACCCTTATGTGTTGACATTAAAGCAGATGTTACATAAATTCGTTCTGGCTTGTCATTCTACTATTATATCTGCTTTAGTGAAATCGTGTTTGCAGTATCCAACATAAAATATAGTTCTTAAACAATGCAGTAACATTGAGTTTTGTTTAGAGTTGAAAAAAATGTTTGAATATGTTGATAATTCAGTAACTTTGAAGACTGTTAACAAGAGGTATAAACAATTTAAAAATAGAAAAAGTCATTTAATGACGACCTTTGATGTTTAGTCGAAGAGGGAATTTACTATTTTAGAGTTTTGTGGAGAGCTTAACATCTCGTACGTGGAATAAAATGACAATAATTTTTCAATTTTCAAAGAATTAAAAGATTCCAGATTTTAAAAAAAATTGGGTCTATGATTATGATCCTGAGACAAAAACTCAGAGCCAATGAAAAGCCTTTCCTTAAAAGTCCGGACAATGTCGAATAATGTAGTCATTTTTTCTTCGATTGTAAGGGCATACCGGAAACAGGAGATCAACTGTAAAAAATAGCCAATAGCTTTCTTCTACACCATGATGATGTAACGTGCAACAGTCGCTTTTGATTCGCGATTCTTTTAAAAGTGTTCCTGTCTGTCCACACCTACTCAACAACACCCCGTAGTTAGAATCAAGTAACCTCTGCATTTTCCAGAAAATATAAAAGTTTTTGCGTCATCCTTACATTGGAATCAAAAGAAAACTTTCCAGAAATGCTATCAGTCATGGACTCAATGATGGTATAGATGTACTACTAGCCACTACCAGTACTTTACAAGATTAATTCATTTTTGTATTAAATTTTAATTTTGTTCTTAATCAAATAATTCACCCTATTTTTCCAACACCTCTCTTAAAAAACTGAATGAGATTTATTACCTGTCAACATAGACTCATTAAGAATACAATTTCCAGTTAACAGGACTGCATCACAGTGCATAATACAACCATGAGCAGGTATTTCAATGATATCACCAGGTACCAAAAGCTCTGAGGATACTGTTTCAGAAGTATATTCATCATCTTGTATTTCTTCATCCACTGACTTTGGGAGGCGTCTCATTACCGTGCAAACATCGCTGCTATGTATAGTAGATTTCAAATTCTTTTGATTCTATAAATAAAAAAGAATGGTTAAGAATACCGAGCAATATTTAGTCACTACAACAAATATAATTTCCAGTAGTATATTTTGTAAAGAGAAAAAAAATTGGATACGTTAATCCAAAGAAAATACAATAGTTATTTGTTTAACAAGTGTGGAAAGCCATTTTTTCATGTGTTTCAGTCATGGCCGTTTTTTACAGCCATTTAATAAATATTTAATAGAGAATCAATTTATTACACATTATATTACTAACTTAAGCTTGGTTTATGTAGCCAAAATTAACATTAAACTAAATTTTCTTGGTGGTAATTTGTCGGTTTGTGCAGGAAATTAAAGATAATTATAAATTACTGGTAAACCAATAGAAATTTCCTATATAGGTCCTTTCTGTCATACAAATGTGGAAAACTCATGACACTCTATCGGTGTTTCATCATCTAAGGGACTTTGTTTTTTTTTTTATTTCAGAATAGATATCAGAAGATAGAAATACACCACAGAAATTGGTGCAATAACGCGAATAATATTTTGATCACAAAAGAACCAAAAGATGTTTCTCACAAAATTAAGAAATTAAATTAAGAAGTTGAAAGTTGGCGAACTCTTAGTTTAATTTTAATTTGAATTTACTATTAATTTTCTGCAGGAAATACAAGTACCTTGTGCCTTTTAACTAGTAATTTAATTTGTTAGTTCAATTTTCAATTTTGGCTGCATAAACTAAACTTTAATCAGTAGGTACATCAAATTTCTAATTAAGTAATTAATTTCATATAAACCATCACTCAATAAATCAAACGACTAACTAAGAAAAACACATTTTTTCATCAAAAATAGCTTCACTAAATTCTCGATGCCGTGATTGTAAAAGGATTTGTCTTTTACCTCAAAATAGGCTTTGGTTCCAGCAATTGCTGTTCCATTTAAGCTGAATTTCTTACAGGCGAGCATTTTTTTGAGATCAGAGAATAGACAGTAGTCATTGGGGGCCAGATATGGACTATAAAGTGGATGAGGAGGCAATTTGAAATGAAATTCGTTCAATTTAACCATCAATGCCATCGATTTGTGAATCGATGCATTGTCTTGGTGAAATATAGTTTTTACTATGCCAATTTCATAGCAAGAAATTAAAATTAAACCATTTTAACATGTTTGTTTTTAATACTGTTTCAAAAAATTGCGGTTAAATACAATTATTAGGAGAAAAAGGAAAAATTTCCAGTTTGTATAAATTGTGACGAAGTTCAACGACGTTAAACAGTTGGTTTGGTAGGTTGAGGTTTTAGTCTAGATCAGTTAATTAATTTTAAAACCATAATAATTGTTAGATACATATTATGAAATTAAACGATATTTGTATAATGGCAAAAGTAAAAAAAATCATTCTTCTGTACTTATAAAATCTAAAACAACAAACAAATTTTTTACACTCACCTTTTTAGTTTGCATGACAGAAGTGACAACACCAGCACTAGTCATCAACATTATACAAGCTGCATAGTAATAATAATCGTCACACATCCAAAGTATAAAACTCAGTAATTGGAAAATGTAAAACGGGGTAAGTACTTCTAAAGATATTAGAGTCAGTACAGATTGTTCTTTAATTTCAATAAGATTCGAGCCGTAGACTTTTGACCTAAAACCAAGACATTAATTACATCAGTTGATCAGACATTCAATATATTACTACCTCATGAATTGTTCCCCCGCAGTTAAAGCTTTGTAATTGTGAAATGCTTCCGTAGGAACACCTTGCTCTAGACCAGATAGTTTGATGAATTCTAGTTTTTCGCTGTCCCAAATGTAAATTACTTTTTTACATGAAAACATTATCAATCTGAAATTATAATTATATAATTATAATTAGACAAATCAAGTAGTAATACCATACATAACATCATAATAATGATGATGATTTTTGATGAAGTTATTTAATAAATATGTATACTACTTGATTAAATGATAATGATCTAAAATTGATAGTGAAACTGGTAATATATTTAATATGGTAGCTCAACAAGGATATTAGACAAACATATTTATTTATTTTCTTAGGACTAATATTAATCATAAGGAACAAAATTGATTCTTGAAGTTGTGAATAAAATAGCAGCACACTTAGTTGAAAATCTATTGATGAATACTGTTTTAAATACTGGAAATATTTTCCACAAATAAAAGAGGTGTTATTTTGTTAACCTTTTGAGTACTGAATTATTTTAAGACTTTTATTTATTATTTAATTGGTTGCTATATGGATTAATATGTAAGAGTAATACATTTTATTTGGAATATACTTATATTGGTGATATAAACATATTTTTGAAAGAATATTTTAATTACAAAACGTAAATAAAAATATTAATGAAAAAATAGAAATTTTTATAAAAAACAAGAACTTAGTCTAATAATTTTGTACTGTGTGGGATTTTTCAAAACTTGTCGGTAAATGTAAATGGGTATCTGGCACTGTCAAGTGGTTTCTTATTTTATTTTTATAAAATACACGGCACCCTTTTGTAGGGTGGTTCTTTAATGTTACCGGAATATGAGGATATACTGAAAAATTCTTAGCCTACTATAGAACCAAACAAAATTTCAATGTCAAAATACTTTATTACTGAACATATTCTCCTCTTAATTTGATACATTTATTACAGCGAATCTGCAACGTCTCTAGACCATTAAAAAAAATGTTTCTTCTAGCTCTGCAAACCAGACCTCCATAGCTTTTTTTACCTCCTCGTTGGAAGAACATTTACGACCTTTAAAACTTTTTTCAGTTGAGGAAAGAGATGATAGTCGGACGGAGCCAAATCTGGTGAATAAGGAGGGTGTTCTACTAATTCAAACCCTAAAGCACAAATTTTTTGCATGGCAACATGAGATTTGTGTACAGGAGCGTTGTCCTACAAAAACAAAATACCTTTGGATAGCTTTCCGAGTCTTGTTTCTTTAATTTTTTCCTGTAGAGTGGTTAGTAATGTCGAATAGTAATCTCCAGTTATTTTTCTACCCTTATCCAAAAAATCAATAATGATTACTCCTTGGCAATCCCAAAAAACGGAAGCAAGAACTTTTCCAGCAGATTTTTGGACCCGAAACTTCTTAGGTCTTGCAGAACCAGAGTGTCGCCATTCCATCGCATCGACTGTTGCTTTGTTTCTGGATCGTAGAAATGTATCCAAGTCTCATTCATAGTAACAATTCGGTTTACTTTACACTGAGACTTCTACAGTAAGTTATTGTTCGTTGCTATGGTAACGCAATATATTGTTTATGCATGGAACTGGTCTAGGCTAACTAGATATCAATACATCCTCGTATTCTTTGGAAAAGGTGCCCAATTTTTCGTTTACAAACGATGTGGTGCATCGCCACTTGAAGGACGCCCACGGGTATTATAATTTGGCAGGACCAGGCAAATAATTCTTCAGCAATTTTTAAACGAAATTGGACTATGTCGGTTTTGGTTCCATATTTAACTTTAGTATATAGGACATGTGAATTAAAAATAGCCATGTCCATTATATAAAACGTAATTTTTTTGATACCTTTCACGTATTTTCTCATAACAGGAAAGCAGGCTAGCAATTGGTTCTGTTTATCAACGCTTCCTATACCTATATTATATTCGACTACACATGATAGTTTGATAGTTTTACCAAAACTAAATCAATATTTGAATGTTTTGTACGAAGCATATATACATCCTTTCTATCTTTCCATCTTGGTGCTAATAAACAATGGCATGATAACATCCTCTCCTTTTTTTTAGTTTGAGGGAAGCAAGCTCTTTTGGCATGTGTACTATGTTATTTCGTACAGTTCTAACTACATTTGTATCTTTTTCCAATAATATTAAATATAATTGTGGAGACGAATACCAATTGTCCATGTACAGTGTGTAGCTTTTTTTCAAAATTGGTTGTCCAACTCTAGGACCACACTTTCAGACGCCGCTATATCAGTTCCAGGTATTTTATCTGTGCCAACATAAATTTTGAAACAAATACAATAACTTGATGAAGACTCGCAAAGTTTATAGATTTTTATTCCAAATCGCGCTCGTTTCGATGGATTGAACTGAATATAACTCAAACGTCCTTTGAACTTTATAGGAGATTCATGAACTAAATTTCTGATCTTTCTAGTTCTATAATTTTTATTTTCATTTCAACTTTTCTTTGTCTGCAAAGTGAAGAAATCTTGAGATATCAAAAAACCTATCCCATGGTATAGTGGCTGCTAAAATTGTAGTATTTATAATAGTTCTTTTTGACGAACTCAATTTATTTTTTTTTACTTGAGTCTTAAGAATACATAATGTAATATATCATTTCATCCGCAGTTACTGGAAACCATTTTAGGTTTCGTTTATTTGCTCCTCCTTTGGAATTGTATGACTGGCATATCTATTAATTTCTTCTACCATTATTTTCCAAAAAAATTCAGTAAGAACTTGGTCTAGAACTTTTAATGGTGTAGGATTATCACCAACCAAATAAAACAATGATTCCAGCTATTTCTTGGAATTGTTTTATATCAGCAAGATTTTCTTTCCAAATCCATTGTTCTTGCAAATGTTCGATAGAAGTTTCACTATCGCTCAATAAAAGTCGCGTACGTTTTCCACGTACTGGTATTACTTCACTATCGTCAGTGTCATTGACACAATTCATTGTTGTTTTCATCATTTTCATTCTCTAATTCACTGTAATCACTGTTATCATATAGCTTTAATTCTACTTCATTGGAACTATCATTTTCATTGACTCAAGATGATTTTTTTAATTCAGACATCTTAAATAGCGTATCAAAAAAACCAACGACAGGCAATTGATTGAGGTCAACGCCAACTGGTTGGGGTACCGTAAAAATCAAATTCAGATGACGAGTCAGAGTATTCCACTATAACTTCGCCGAAGTAAACAGATGACGAATCTCTCTAGTCAAATGTACTCAAAGGGTTAATTATAAAGTTAAATATTTACCTGTCTATTTCTCTGAATATTCCATTCTCAAAATGTACTGATAAGACTGGCATCACAGAATCTGGAGCCTCTTGGAGATTATTTAGTGAACTCTTCTTCTGCTTCATTTTGGCTACACTTTCAGGTGTAAGCGTTTGTAGAAGACGAACGTGGTAGACTTTGTGGTTTTTATTATATATTTCCTATAAATTAACGTTTGTTGTATTTCTAGTAGTTCTCAATATTTATAGAAGAATAATAGTTATTCACGTTATAAGACCGTGAAGTGATTTAGTACGGTACGAGATGTTTATGGACGAGGCGACGAAGGAGCCGAGTCAAGAATATCTAATCGAGTACCGTAATAATAACTTCACGGACGTATATCGTAATTTATTTTTTTTTCATACTGTTTTCGGTTTTTAATTAACATTGTAACATTGTAAGCAAAGGCAGACGTATTGAATTTTTGAAAATACAAAAAATATAAAAAAAAAGAATGGGTTATAATTCAAATAACATTGCTGAGAAAAGTGCGGAAGCATTGTGGCAAATTATCCCAATGAAGTCTTTGAAAAGTTACGAAAAAGAATATGCGATGTTTTGCTACTGGTGTAAGAAATACGAGGGAGAATTTAAGAGTATTGTAAAGTACTCTTACCCTAAAGTGCCATTTTCCGGACTCAAATTAGTACTGTAAAGTCGACTTTACAGAACGGTATGAGAAAAATGTTTTTTATACATGTGTAGAAACACTAGTTGTCACATGAAAATTGATATTTTCAAAAAATTTTATTATTTGCATAACATAGGTCCATTACAGGGTCCATGAGGGAGAGTTATAGCATTTCCTTTTAAATTCGATCCATTATCTATTTCTTTTTATGAAATAGTTTAAATATAGAATGAGCTATTAAAATCATCACTGACCTACAACCCAAGTTATCTGTCTCATGTATTTAAATAGTTTGAAGTAAATAAGATTAACAAAAGTAGTTGGAGAAATAATTTTGATCGTTCTTGATTCTAAAAATAAACGTTCTTATATGTTTTCCCAAAAATTCGTAAGGGTATGATTTGAAAGCAATCCGTTTGCCTTGAAACGACTTATTAATAGTATAGCTTTAGAATTTGATGTCAATTCTCCATTTATTTATAATTCGTAACGTCACATGTGGAAAATAGCCAAAAAAATAATAAAATGATTTCTATCCACTAAAAATAGTATATTGATATATATCTAAAGTTCATTCATTCAAAATTTTGAGTAAAGAATAATGGGCATTCTAATTATAGAGGAATGTTAGTCAAGAGCATTGAAGTTTGTTCCAGTCTTATGGCATGGCCCCCACAAAGGTGGGGCTGAAGCAACTTTGGTCACAGGGCTCGGGTTAGCACTCTTTTAATTCAATTTTTAAATTTATTGCAGAATATTTTACCGTGGATCTTAGATTGAAATTCAAATATATAATTAGGACAATGTCAAAAGTTTCTTAAATTAATGTAAATTTTAGATTAGTTAGTATTTAATTAGGTACCCATGTGTTAGTTACTGTTTGCAATGTTTGCATACAACGCCTGCTCGGGCCCCACACACTCCCTCTACCTTCCCCTTCCACCATTTGATTTTTGAAACATACCATAGCAGTAATACGCGAACATAAAGGGAGGGGGGCCCGAGCCTGATCCTGATTACAGGACCCCAATCAAAGTTGGGGCCATGTATTATGGAACAAAAGCACAGAGTTTGTGAATAAAAGTTATTTAGTTGAAGAAACTTTTTTAGTATATATTTTTAAGGGTTTTCCAATCGTAAATTTGAAATCGTGTGAATGACAAATTTCTTCGCAAAACTGATTGCCGAGTCACGCGATTATGGTAGACCCAGTCGCGTGATTGATAAAATAACACAGTTATTGTCATTATGATAATTCTCAATGAATAATAAAAATTTGAATTTTATTAAAGAGTTATTGTAAGTGATGGCGTCATATTATTTGAACGGCTCGCCAATTTTCTGATTAGCTATCAAATTATTGAACAACTTCAATTGAGCAATGAATTTATTGAACTTTGGAAGCCGAAGTAGTGTCTACAAATTGTGAAATATGTGATCACGTTATGAAACGTAATCAGGCTTTTGCATTTTTTTTCATGATAAATATTTTTGATTTGTTCGCAATTCAAAGCTGCGTTCATATTGCAAAAGTGATGAATACTATTTTTAGGAAATAATAGGAAACGCTATATTTTTGATTACTCAAACGGTCGTATACTTTTCGGAATGTCTATCCACTATGTTTGGAATTTTTCAAACAAAATGTTTTTCGAGCGCGATAAAAAAATCAGAAAAATGGTTATCTGATACAGTGTTGGTAAATTTGATCAATCTTAGGATCATAATTTTTTTGGACTAAATTTATAATAATACGATATGGGGGCTTGAGTGAAGCGGGAAAAGACCTACAATAAAAAAATCAAAAATATCTATTTATTCAACTTTTATTTACATTTAAATCGGCAGTTGTTTGTTGATGTTGTTTAACAGACCGAGAAACGGATTCATTTTCTGGTTAAGTTAGATTTACTGTATATTAGGTTAGCTAATCTTAATTGGCCGATAACTCGGGAAAAAAATATTTTTCTATGAAATCCGATAAGTTTTTATAATCAAGATGAACTGTCGTTTCGTACAATTCATAAATCGTATTTAAAAAACCGAACTGTAGGTCAATCAATCCAATTATTGATAAAACTGGGAGTACTGATTTCCAGCAATCGCGACTTCGTTAAAGGGATTCCGTGACCTCAAAAACTATAAACGTGTTTTTATTAGACATTTTTCAATATAAAAAGTTTGGACTAGCAAAAGCCCTTACATTGCCGTTTCATACGATTTTTTCCAATAAGTACCTATTTGCCATGAAAGGTTAGATATTTTGTTTTATTTTAATCCCAAGAACAAATTTGACAAATTTAATTAAAAATTTCAAATATACTTCGGAAAATGTATTCAATAGATAATTATAAAATCTATGTCGCATTTATACTCACTGTAATGAGAATTTTTTCCGCTTCTTCTATCTTACACTTGGTACAAGTAGCCTTTAAATACAAATGCGGCACCCAATGGAAAAACAACCTCAAAACACCAACTGTTAATATGCAAAATAGATATGTTAAAGCCATCTTTATTTTGCATTTTTTATAGCAGACGAATTGCATTTCATCGTCTTGGCCCTTGTTGAGGTACATTTTGAATTCATCTGTCTTAGGACCTGCAAATAATAACAGTTATCAATTTTAATTCTAAAAATAGAATAAATTCAGTGTAAACATTTTTATCATGAATTTCCAACATGGGTGGTTGGAGAAAATTTTAAATACAATAATTTTGGAGGAAAATATTTAAAATTGTAGACGCCTAGGACTCATAAAATGACCAACTAGGTTACTTGAACCTAAGCCTTCGATTTTTTTTGATAAAGACCAATGAATGGGACGAGTAGGTTTCACGAAATTGCCATCTGGGTTACTTGTTCTAAAATCTTATGATTATTCTTGAAAAAGTTTGAGTGAGCCGATTAGGTCTCGTGAAATGATTAGCTTAGTCACTTGCCAGAGACCTTCAGTTTTCGCTGGGAATATGGATTGGACAATTAGTTGTCATAAAATATCCTACTTGGTTACTTTCCCTAAGACCGTTGGATTACTTCTGTAAAGGTTTACGAATGGAGCGACTAGGCCTCATGAATGGGCTAGCTTGGTTACTTGATCCAAGACCTTCCTAATATTACGTTAAAAAAATGGATAATGTTTAAAAATAATTCGTCACGCACATGTTTTAAACGTGTGTATAAACAGAATTTCTTTCTGTGAATAAGAAAATAGAGTTCATTTCGAGAAATTTTCAAAAATAGCAACACCAATTGAAATCGTTGAAACTTTATTGTTTACTTAGCGAATCAATCAATACTGTCATTAAAAAAAAAACAATAATTAGTATCATTGAATAGGTTTTACCATATTTATAGAAAAAAAATGTCGCTAACCCCAGAGGCCCAATTATTGGTTACGATGACACTGTGATGTCAACTATAACGATCACCTATAAACACTAATCGGCAGGTTCAGTTACCAATTAGTGTATGAATAATCTGAACAAAAATACGAGTGGAGCCAGGAAATTTTGAGCGATAGAAGCAACAGTTATTTCTCTCGATACATGGGAAATACAAATGAGAATATTTATTACAGTACAACATCGTAAATCGGGAATCGCTGAGAAATGATTGGTTCCGGATTTTAGATTTTAATGCACATTAACGAACATTTTAATGCATTTATGGTGGGGCCATCTATCGCGTTAACGAGAAATCATATCGTATTACATCATAATGTAAACAGCATAAAATATAATAAAATCGATTTTAATACTGGAAAAAAACACATTTATAGAATAATAATAATAAAAAGATTAAATACTTTATAAACATATTCTTCATGCTATCGTTATATATGGTGTCACCATCTAGTGTCAAATACAGAAGCTAAAAATTACGATAGGAATGAATCAGTCCGGATTTTAGATATTCCGCGTTTAAGAAGTCCGGATTCACGATTTTCAACTGTATAATACAATACAATGAGTTGTATATATACAAAGAAATTTATATTTCTTTGACTTTACCAAATACTCAAACTCTTAAACTTAAACAAACAAAACAAACTCGCAAACTATTCTTTCTTAAAATATTTACATACTCTACAGTGTGGAACAGTCAAATTAAATCAAATGAATTCATAACTCCACTCGTATATTTCTATAACATTTCGAGACACGTTTCTAATTATCAAATCACATCCTGCTATATGAGACAGCCACCTCTTGATTGAATCCCCTTCAGCTGACAGCTCCAACACACTTAATCTTCAAATTGTAAATATGGATTTGTGATACTTAATTTGAAAGATCTTTCCATTCTTCTAATATTTCTTCTATTCTTTCAAATTAAGAAAAAAAATATAATATCCAGCAAAGGGAAGTTTTTACATTAGTATAAAAAATAGTAATTTAATATACATATTTTAAAAGACAGTGTGCTACGCTAGTCCAATGAAAAAATAGGCTTCACGCCTCATCGAGCCAATCATGATTAGCAATGACGAACAAATCAATAATACAGGGTTATTCTAAATGATGGACCCCTATTACAAGTGTTGAATGTGGCCTCCAGCTGCGGCACGGTAGCCAAACTTATCCCACACACGAACAAGTGCAGCTGCTGTTACTGAGTGCACGGCAGCAGTGATACGGTTCCGCAGATCGTCCAGAGTTGTTGGTAGAGGCGGGATGAAAACAGCTTGCTTAGCATAACCTTTAAATGGGATGAAATAAGGAGATCTCGGTGGCCAGAAGTGTAGAGCCAGGTCTTCATTTCCCCTGTGACCAATGCAACGCTGAGGAAGGGATTCATTTAAAATTTCATTTAAAATTCATTTACATCGAGGTGCCAACGGGGTGGAGCTCCATCTTGTTGAAAAAAGAAGTCCTTCAAATTTTCCATAATTTCCACACAAAAAATGGTCCATAAACCTTTGTTCGTGATAAGGCACAGAACACGTTTATCTTCGGCGAGTCTCTTGTGTCTGTTGACATTTCCACTGAGGTGAACAGTTGCTTCATCGCTAAAAATGATACGCTGTACAAATGTGTCATCCTTCATCATTTCTAGCACATTACTCCAAAATTCGAGACGCTTCTCTTTGTCATTAAGGATGATAGCCTGCACGATTTCTAAACGGTATGGCTTGTACAGCTAACGCCGTCTCAGAACTTTCCATACAGTTGGTTGGGGTATTCCAAGTTCTCCACTAGCTCTATTGGTAGACTTACTTGGACTGCGAACAAAACTGTCTTCTATCCGTCTGACATCATCTTCTGACACACGCGGTCGGCCTGTGCTTTTTCCTTTCCACACATTTCCAGTCCCTTTAAATTAAACCAACGAGTAATGCTTTTTCTAGTTGGTGGTTTGATACCAAATTCACTGCTGCACTACAACTTGCGAACTCAATAACACAGAACACATTGTGCTCCACAGTTGCCATCTCACTCACAACTGACAGTGACAGAGAATGGCGGCCTATTGCCGCGAGAGCTTTAGCGGTCGCTTCTGGAACAATCACCGCCTGCTTACACTTGTAATACATTAAAATAAAATTGGAAATTTCCCCTTTTCATTAGTATAATAATTATGACATAAAAGGAAGTCAACCTAACAGAGCTGCTGAATGCATTCATAAATGTACAGCTGCACTTTTATTATAATTACCTTAGATATTTAATGACCATTATGTACAGATATGGGAAGTTTAAACAAAAATTTTACCAAGGTTCCACTACTTTGGTTATTTCCCTGTGTCAAGATGAGGGGAACTATTGGATGGGACACTTGTACTAACTATAGTTGTTTCTCATCAAAGCAGTCTAACATTTCGTTTAATTTCTTCAAACTCGTTAGACGAAAACTCAAGATCCTGTCTCACTGCTTCTGGATATTTTGTTCTTGTTTTTGAAAAAGCTGCTACCTCTAGCTTTAGAAAAACTGATATCATTTTGAAGAAGTTGATGTTGCTCCAGCTGACACAGCCGAATGCGAATTAAATGGAAACCGGACAATATTGATAAGTGTAGATAATGAAATGAATAATGAATTAAAAAACCAGAAACCCCTCAATTGCTGATTTAAACGCTTTCAATGTCATAAAAAATTATACCTAGTTCTAAATGCAACATGATCAGCGTCAAAAAATGCTGGTAAGAGGGTAAAATCTGTAATTTTTACTGAGTCATCTTACAGAAATGAATATTTGAAAAACAACACAAAGAAAAACAAAGAAAAAGGGAGCTGGTAGAGAAGAGTAACTAAATGAGGTCTTTAATATGGGTTAGTAATAATTTTCGAAAACCAACAATCGAAATAAACTAGAAACAACGATCGTCTATCATATCCATTTACTTCAACATCGCACTCACTCTGTCTTTTAGTTCGGCGCGACCTGTCGCCATTGTCGGCCATACTTGTGTTGTCGCTGTCGAAACATTTTCTGAGGTAAGTGTGTTATGTTATTAATGAAAATCAGATCTAAATATTGTAACAATGTGTTTTATTACAATAAATAAGTTTAATATAATTATAATAATAAGACTTTTATAGTACACGATCAAGTTGATTTTGATAAAGAATTCCGAATATGGGCTACGACTAGGATCTTAAATATGGGCTAGATCTGAGACCAAAAATACGCCTCCTTTGAGACCTCATGCTCAAATAGAAGAATCTACTTCAGAAACGACATGAACCAACATATGGCAACATACCTTCGATTTTAGGAATTGATCTCAGCAGTCTACCTATACCATACCCTCCTATAACATACCCTCGTGCCAAAAAAAAAATTAGAGAGACATCTCATAGAGGTAGAAAAGCTGCTATGGCCTCGGTTATAACTTAGTCGCCATTTAAAAATCACCTTAGAAACAAATAGGGATAAAATTGAAGTTGAAGAAATTAGAAAACCATGACCAGGGACACTGAAGAAGGTAAAGGTGAGGAAGATCTCCAGTTTAATTCAGATAGTGAACCAGATACCCCCATAGGAAGAGAAGCTCCTGATACTACCGATGCAGCACATTTGTTTTGTCAGTTCTTTTTGAAAACGCAGCAGGAGACTGTGGGTTAGATGCTTAATATGGAATCTTTGGACACATGATGACTGTTTTGGGTCAGAGTTTGACACATGGATATGTGATATTTGTAAGTAAATTAAGTAATTTTTCTCAGCTATGAAAGAAATTTGATTTCTTATAAGATAAACATTTCTAATAGTTATGTTTTTACAAGATATAATTTTTCTATTTGTAGCACATATTTGAGTACCTGTTCCAACTTTCACGTCTATTTTACAATTTTGTTTATTGCTGAATATAATAATATATTATAATATTAAGAACATAAGATTGTGACTTAGTTCTTTAAAAATATACGTGTAATTATTTGAACGTTAATAAATGGTAAATTTTTGAAGTTTTTTTTTATATTTGAGACAAAAACAAAATGATCAATATTTGGTTACTTTTCTCTAATGAGCAATGTATTTATTATCAAATAATATTATTTCAAAATTATAAAAACTGATGCCTGGATGGATGAACACTGTACTGGATTAAGAGAAGAAGATTTAGAAATATTTATCTGCAACAAATAAATATCCAGATTAAATGATTGTACAGTTTGCCTCAGCACCAGCACATTATACCCCTATTATTGAAAAAAAATATTTATTCATTCCATTCCACATTCCAAAGATAGCAGAAATACGTACTTATTACGTACAAATTTTTAGAATAATACATTTTTTCTTGTTTACATAAGTTTTGCTGAGGATGCACTTCTTTTTAGTGAGAAGATATGGAAGAAAAATGATTATTGAAGCACATTATTTTCTGATATTAATATGATGGATGATCTATTGATTGATATAGTTATGCAAGTTAAGGGGCACCCTTTAATTACGTGAGCTATTTATCGATCACTTTAGACTCCCCTCTTGGGCGAGATTTGCCTGGACCCCTTACGTGAGATTTTCTAATAATATTTTAAACTAATTTTTTTTATTATTCGGCAAAATAATAAGGCGTTCAGATATACTATAGTTAATTTATATGAAATAAATGAAATTCAAAGTAAAAATAGATAAAAACAAAACTTTTCTGCTAGTGCTGGAAGGCAGTAAGTAAGAAAATGTCTACGATTTTTTCGTCTATCCATTCCAAACACAACGCACAGCATCTCTTTAGCACGACGTTTGACTGCACGCATTGGTTGAATCCTGATCAAAGTTTCTCGTCGAACCGCATGAAGAACTGATCTCTATTACTCTCAAACTAAATGATTTTAATAGCCTTGAGATTTATTATAGCCGGCAAAATGAATTTTTAAAATAATTTTTATTTAATATCTGTAATATTTGACGTGAGATTTTCGATTATCCACCTTGGTTTAAATGATATTTGGTGAGATTCCGCCCCCCATTCTGAGCTCACGTAATTTATGGATGCCCCCTTGTATATGGCAGATTATAGCTATATTAGGTCGAAACGTCAACGTCATCATTAATTAAAAAGACATCAATAAGTAGATTTATTAGCAAAAGTATATAATCTCAAATAAAAAATAAATCAAGCATAGGTATTAAAAAATATCAAATAATAATAACTTATCCTCGTTGTTATATATATAAATGTTAATACTCACATACAACAATATCGCTTCTATAAATGAAAGTCCGTGGTGGGTATATTTAGTATCGAATTCCTTTCATATTCTTTAACTTTTACTAACCTAACCTAACTGAATAGGAAATTAAACGGTACTTTATAAACCATAAAACCACACACACCTTCATTATCAAGTACTTACAGTACAGTGCAAATTGATAAACACGAACTTATTTTATTGGATTAGAGCACCGGGATGTATTCATCGCATTTCGACTTATCTGACGTCTAATTACATTGAAAGGAATGAAGAAAACAGGTTTCTAACCAACTTGGTTTAATGTTAAAATTTAGCAGGTGCGACAAACTGATACTCATGTGAATATTTAAGAATCAAAAATTTACGGCACTAGATTCTGATTTAGTTCTCTATTATCAATTCGTATTACAATGAATATGTTTTTAATTTTAGGAGTGAATGAAAACAAAAGTTGATGGTTGATCGATCAAATGAAACGGCTCCCAATAATATAGGTTGTCTTAAAATTTTTGCTCGTCCTTTCTGAATTATTAATCAATCGGGAAAATAAAATGAATTGTAGAAATTGAGAAATTTGCATTTTGATCTTGGGTTAATCTGCAATTGTTGTTTATACCACAAGCGATTTAACATTTACTTTGTTAAAGAGGAACCCAATAAAAGTTTTGAAGTTTTATTTTTCAAAATATACAATTCATATACCAAATGAAAGGGATGGTTTATGACTAAAGTTTTCTGCATAAAATTATTCGATAATGTTTATAAATCCACATGTTATAGTTTTCTGATAAGTGAATTTACCTTTATGGGGATAATAAATAATTTGCACATATTTCGAGATATTCAAATCTCTATTTAGTATGTAAAAGCTATCACCAAAGACATATGGGATGGGTTGTTATAAACTAAATTGAGCTACCTGTTTCGAGGTCTTCAATTGTCCTATGCTCTTAATTTGATTCACGTACTTTTCTGAGCATTCCCTGTCCATCCATTCGCACTATATGGCCTGCCTATCGCCGTCTTTGTACTTTGACAAATTCCGAGATCTAATTTCTTGTATTTTTGATATCTCATGATTATATATGGAGCTCCATGCTCCATTTCCACATTTTATGCCATTTATTTTCCTCAATACCTACCACGTTTCACAACCGTATGTTATCATAAGTCTTATGCACAGAGAACGAAACCTCTATCCGCTTTTTCTCGAAGTTTGTGACACAATGGAACTCCAGAGCACTACACTTGCTAAGGTATGAAATAGAAGACGAAGATCTCTGGTATCTAGAGCCATCCCCATATGTATTTATAGATTTGGGGTCTCATATACACTGCAACCAAAAGGTTCTATCGTGTCCCCCTTTCTTGCTGCGATACTGAAGAACCCAGTGTTTACAGCTGATCCATTAATCCTACTCCTTTTAAATATTTGATAATGTGGGATGGCTTTAATTGCTAGAGATCTTCGTCTTCTATTTCAAGCGCACCCAGGTGTAGTGCTCTGGAGTTCCTTAGTGTTTCGAGAGAATGTGGATAGAGGTTTTATCCTCTGCATCAACATCTGCACGCCGTATTATCTGCTAGGTCTAGCGTTTTCAGGTATTTGTTGAGATACTTAGACTATGTCTTTCGGAAATACAAATATATGAGTACGGAAAGTACATGAAAGTGAAATTGGAATTTTTATATCCAGAAGAAGTAATTTATCGACCTTCATTTTTGGTGGTAAATATTATGGTTCTGAAACTGTTTCTAGCTCTGAAGAATCTCTTCAACTGCTTGACTTGACAATACTAAATCAGATGCTTCTAATCCACCTGTCAGTGTCATCGCTATTGTAATTCAAGGAACTGTTATCATGATATATAATCGTACTGAATATTCCTGATACTGTAGAGACTTTTGATTTTCCTTTTTCAATACCAGCAGATCTACTCTGCTTATAGTTTCCCAGAAGAGTATTTGCTTGTCTCAGCCCCTGTAGGTTGTCCTAATAATCAGTTTTCCTTCTATCCACCTTCTTTTCCAGTGCTGTTTCCATTGTTTTGTAGCTGATACAACAGAAGGGTTCGGATCCCATAAAGGGCTTGTCTGTCTCCGGTGTGTCCTGGAATCCATTGTGGGGTAATTTTATTTTTTTGCCTAGCTAGTTTGATTTTTCTAGTCAATCTCAAACGAGTTTGGATTGCATGATATTGGAGCTTAAAACAGAATCAGCGCAGACTAGAACAGAATAAATGAAGTAAAAGGACCAGGGAACAAAGTCAGTCGAATATCAGGCGCACTCCGAGACATTATCTGGAATAATACCAGTATGAACAAAAGGGCAAAATTAAAATATACAAAACATGCGTTAGACCCATATTGGCATATGCTATAGAAACACGAGCGGACAACAAAAGAACTAAAAACATCATTCGCAAAACAGAAATGAAAATATTCAGAAACATATGCGGATACACACTAAGAGACAGAAAGAGAAACAAAGACATAAGACACGAATGTGAGGTAGAAGACATAGTCAGATGGGGACGTAAACGTAAAAGAGCTTGGAACGAACAGGATGGCCAGAGAAAAATTAGCAAAGATCGCACGATATGGTAAGCCAGGGACACCACGACCTTTAGGAAGACCTCCAAGAAGATAAATGGATAGCAACATCTCAAGGATGACAAGTTGAAAACTAGAGGTCTAAGACCTACAATACGTTGAAGAAAGAAGAAGCTTAGAGCTCTAATGGCTACTTGATTATCGGACAGGATGATGATCTCCTGTTTGCGTCTAGATTGAACAGAACAAATTTTTGAATTGCATAGATGTCTGCTTGAAAAATGCTTGGTGTGCTGCCCAGGTTTTCAGAGTGTTCTTGGCTTTTACACTCCAATTCCAGTTCCGTCTACTGTTTTTAATCCTTCAGTATTTCATTTAATGGCATTTCTGTTCATTTCTGGTGTGGTGTTTTAACCCCACTTGCTATTACAGTTTATTGTTGAGGTGAAGTTTTTCTCAACGACTTGATGTGACCTTCAGTGGAAAAAAATATCGGCTAATGAAATTATTAGTAAACTAAAAGGGGAAATACGGTGCATGTTCAAACATGAACGGCAACTTGACAACTTGGGGTCCTTTATATTGTAAAGAACTGGACGTTCCCGAACAAACTTGATGAGAAGCTCGTCGTTCATATTACAAAAATGAAGTACAAACGGAAAATATTGAAAAGTGAATCGAACAAAATCTTTTTCACGTTACGACACGTCACGTCAAGGAAATGTATATATCGACCTTGAATCTGACGTTTTGTGGTGCACTAAACTCAAAGATTGAGTCTCCTCCAGGAATACTTTCCATTTAATATGGCATGACATTATTAATTAGTCAATTCCTAGATAGAATCGAATTTTTGTTAATAACCGATAAAATACATCCAGTTTCTTTTCAATTGTCTCTTATTTTTACCACTCATTATTCATTTTTGTTTCAAAAGATGTGACATATAAGAAATGTCTCTGCCATAATCAATATAATTTGTGAAATTCCAAATATTTACGAAAATTTCCAAGAAGATTTAAATAATTGTTATCGCATATTAAATTCACCGTTTATGCAACGCTGCAAGATTTTTTTTTTAAATTTTATCGAATTCTAACTTCCACTTTGGTGTGATATTACCATTGATAAATAATTTCATTCAGAACTACAAATATAAATTGCAATATCATTGATAATATTGACCTGTAACCTTTTTATCTTTAATGTCAGTTAAAAAATCTAAAGGATCTTTCAATTCCTACATAAAAAACAAATTAGACTAGTTACCTGTTAATTCGTGAATAATGCACTTATAAGCATCATGCAGAGCCATAATGCGATTTAGATTGTAGGTACGTTATACAAAAAATGAATCGAAAAGACCAAAATATTTGTTCAATCAAGCTTATCATTATTTGTGTTGCAAAATATTTATTTTAATATGTAGTTATTATCGAATGTTAGCAATTTATTTAGATTTCAATTTCGTGTCTAAGCGTTTAGTTTATATAATTTACAGTTACCGGAATAAATTTTTTAAAACTGTGCGCTTGAAAAGGTGCATCTGTATTGCTGCAATAAACTTACAAATACTTATAACAACTATTAAGATTAGAACAAGGCATATCGAGGAAATGGAATAATTGAAATGAGGTCAGTTTTTACTATTTACTATCAATGATGTTCTCATTTTTATAGAGGAATATAATTATTTTTTTTATGTGATAAAATATTGAATAAATACATTATTGGACATAAAATTGGGATTAACAATTAAATTAAAGCTGAGCAAGTTGTTTACTATCATAACACCAACACTCACATTTTCATGTGACACATTTTGATAACCAAATTATCAGAGGATGTCTATTTGTAGTTTCTGAAGATGATAACTTGTTGATCAAAACGCGGGTCAGAGTTTATGCTGGTGTAGTGATAGTTAATAATGTTTTCAGTATGAATATTACCCACTATTTTAAAATATATGCAAATATAAATTTTAATAATTTAGTTTTGTTATAATGATATAGAAAACGTAAACGGTCCTGCAAAGTTTTCATTTTATTTATTATAACACTGTTTTTAGTTACATTCCTCCTGTTCTTATAATTTATGTCAAATTATATGTTTATCTTGATTAATCATCTGAGGTCTCTTTTGATAGAAAATTAGCCTAAAAAATTGTTGTTTGGATTTATTTCGGTCCTCATAAAAATATTATATTGACTTTTGTGTATTTATATTAATCAATAGATCACCTACAACATGAATATCAAAATAAAATTAAAAATATGTTTCAACCACAAAAAATGAAATTGAAAACATGAATAAAAAATGCAATTCTTATCACATAAAATTTCAATTCACAATTGAAATCGAACAATCTAATAAAATTAATTTTCATGATGTCACATTACAAAATATTAACATTACCATAACAACAGAATGTTATACAAATCAAACTTTCTCCTCAAGATATTTAAACAATTCATGTCATCTTATGTCACACAAAAAATAAGTTTGGCTGATAGAGCCATCCAAATGTATTTAGATGCAAAGCAAAAGCTACATTGAAAGGCAATAATTTTCCTGAAAAAATTATATTTATCATATTTAATAAAAGGTTAAACATTTATTATAATGAATTGAAGAACAAAACAGAAACTGAACATCAAAACATTTTTCCTTAACAAATGTACAAGAACTTCCTCAGCAACAACAATTATTTCAATAAATATAAAATTAAGTCATGAAGATATTTCTAAAAATAAAAGTAATATTAAATAACAAGTACCTTGTAGGACAGACATCTCAGTATTTAGAAAAAAGATTAGAAGATCATCAATACAAATAAACTGCATGATATGAAATGTTAAAGAAACATACCTTAAATTGTAAAACATGAAAAATTCTTGAAACAGAATCAAATACAATAAAAATAGAATTTTTAGAAATGGTTCATATTTCAAATTAATAGTTCCATTTTATAAATTTTAATACAATATGATTAATTTAATTGATAGGTGCTTCATATTTTTGAGATGTAAGAACTGAAAAAAAAATTAATTTTTTTATTAAAACAGATTTTTATTTTGATATTCATTTTATAGGTGATCTATTGATTAATATATTAAGTATGCAAATTGTCAATGTCAACTTATATTTTGATAAAGACTTTAACAGGTCAAGTTAGTTTCATCCGCGTCGAAAGTCATTGAAAATATTCGCAATTTAATTCCAGTCTTTGACCAAGATTAAGGTTTCAAGTATCTGTGAACAACTCAAAGAAAACAAGTTCTGACTACGTTCATCATTAAAGACGTCAAACTTTATGCTGGTAATGTCATATTTGACATATTTACATCAGTGTTGCCATATTTTAAAACTCAAGTAGCAATTATCTTATGAACTCATACACAGTACAGTGGAGATATGGAGTTTTATCAAGGCGACCCGAGGTTTCATTTCCTGGAAAGGCATCGTAGAGAAAGGCGATTATTTGCAGACCAGCATTTCCATTGGTCAGTAGAACAATGGGGAACTTTTTCAGAGAGTCGCGAATCACGGTCTTTCTAAAAGAGATCAGTTATGGTTTGGGTGGAATTAATTTCCACGTTTGAACTGAACTGATTTTCATTGATAATGAGGCTCTGCCTGCTCCAGATCATACTCGTCCACATACCGCCACAATTGTTATTAAAACTTGAGTGGGAATCACAGTTCTAAACCCATTTGTGGAATAATTTAGGTAGGCGTGTTAGACATCGTCATTGTCATTGTATTTTGCTTTTCAATGTTTTCATTTTTTTGTAATTCATTGATACTTTTCTCTTCTCTTTTTTCGTAGAATGCTTCCTTTTTTATTGTGTCCCCCAAATCCGTCCATTATATGTATCTTTACTTTCTCCATAGCTTTTTCCTTCAATTATTTCCGGTCTTATACACTTTAGTATTGTTATAGGATAATATTTTCGTGTAGGCATAAAGCCGTTTCTGTTTAATAATACATTTCGAATGTTTAAATTTTTTTAATAGCGCTGGTATTGCTTGGAAAAAGATATCTTTGATTAAACTATATATAATACATAAACTCGACGGTTGAAGAGTTAGAATTAGAATTATAATCACAATAGAAACTTGCAGTTGAATCGCAGACTTAGTTCAGTTAAGTGTTTTGGAAGATAAAATAAATGATAGGTAAGTAGATATATTGTGCATTGGAGGTAAAAAAATATTTATTACATTGATGCTAGGTATGGGGCAATTATAAATAAGTATGTAAAAATGACTAAAAGACTGCTCCTTCGTTATCAACAGCAAAATATTGGGTGTTCAAACGAGGCAGTACGACCTATGAAGACCAGCATCGCAGTGGTTAACCAAATGTAGTGACGACTCCAGAAATGTTGAAGAAAATCCACAAAGCGGAACTGGATGATCGTCGACGGAAAGGGCGCGAGCTGACAGACATAATAGGCATATCAAAAAGTGCGGTACATCGCATATTACTTGAAAATTTGTACATCAGAAAGCTATGCACAATATGGGCGTCGCGTTTGCACAAAATGGATCAAAAACAGCATCGTGAAGATGTTTCCATCGAGTGTTTGGCAATGTTTCACAGAAATAAAATCGCATTTTTAGCTTAAAAGTGATGGAACTAAATACAGAATTAAAGAAATCGTTGGAATCGTCGGAAACAAAGAGTGAACTATTGGACTGAAATAAACCACAATATAAAAAAATCCGAGGTCATCCATTGCTAAAATGAATGAAAATAATTCAACTATAAGAACGATATTACCTAACTGGTGACTGATTTTCAGCCAGGCACGGTCATCTAAGACGCCATATTTTTGCTACAGACATCACGGACGATACGGAATACCGCTTGTGCACGAAGGAGGAAGAAACTGCAAACCAAATTGTTTGTGAGTCCCCACAAGCTAGATTCAAACACATAAGTAAGCCTTACAATTTGCCTAGTGACGTGAAATGGTGTAAGCCAAGTTATTACTACTCCTTCAAAGTACTTAAGCCTTTTAGTGAAATGGGCAGGACATATGTAGAGAGATGCTCTGTTGTTTCCGTGGCTTGTTCGCAGTTCTTCAATTTTTTTATTTCAGTAAGACTCCATTTGATTCTTTAGCCATTCGTTCAGTTAGTTATTGATGTGGCATCTCGTGAGGCTACAATAGGGTCCAAGGTATGGAGTCGTTGCCCCTTTTTTGGCAAGGCTGCCTGTTTCCTTATTTCCTTGTATACCTTGGTGGCCTGGAAGCCACGTTAGGGGGAATCATTTAGTACTTTTCGGGGTTTTGTCTAACATTGTACATTTTCTTTAAGTGTCCTTAAGCACAAGCCCAGTATGTTTTCTTCTTTTAATTTCTACAAATCTTTATCGGTACATATGTATTTAGTTTTGATTGCCCTTTTAGAGGAATTCAATTTCGGTTTTCATTATTTTTCTTTTAATAATTGAAACGTCTACCCTATAGTGTTAAACTCTGCACCACAATATATGCGCCCACATATCAGATATTTTTATTAGCGTTTACAAAAATCGTATTAAATTTGTATAATGTAAGACATCTGGTAATTAAATAATGAGTTAGAAAGCAAACTGGACGGGTATGGAAAACGGATGCGGCATTGGGGTATAAATCATTCATCATATTTTTGTTTCTTGTAGTTAACTGGTGGGCTGAAGCTAGCATATAGAAATAATTTTTATATTCACAATACAGCTGCCTTGGATAGCGAGAATCTTCTTGTGGTATGAGAACAGAAAAAAGTCGCGGTGGGCCAGATTTAGAGAAAAAGGAGAATGCGGAGGCAATTCATGTAAACATGTCATCGTTTTCATTTTTTTGTAACATGATGCATTGTCTTGATGACTTTATAGTTCTTCAAATTGGGCCGTTTCCGCTATTTTGTCCTTAAAACGCTCTAATAATGATACATAATAGTCGCTGTTTACGTTTTTTCCTTTAAAACAGATATTCGTTTAATATTATAGTATTTGTATCTCAAAAGATTGATGCCATAACCTCGCCATCTACTTTTGAATGTTTTCTTGCTTGGGGTTGATTCATCAAGTGCAGTCCACTCGGCTGATTGTCCATTAGACTCCAGTGTGAAATTATAGAGCCAGGTTACATCCATTGTCATATATCGACGCAAAAATTTGAGTTTACTGCAATTGGACATCACCAAACACTATTAAGAATAATAAATTTATTGTTTTTGGTCTATTGTGAACTTGCGCGGCACCTACTTTAAAAAGGGCTTTCACATACCCAAATATTATTTTACATTATGTCGAACTCGTTCCTTAGATAACTTCAGGGTTTCAACTATTTCAATCAGTTTCACTTTCTGGTTATTCGAAATTTTTTGTGGACTTTTTTGATGTTTTTTTCAGTGACAGCCACTTTGGGGAGTCCAGTGTGTGTATTGTCCTCGGTGCTCATTTCGTCTCGTTTAAACATAGCAAACCACTTTTCAACGGTTAAATTTCCCGGGGCAAAGTCCGAATAATGTTCATCAAGCTAAACCTTAGCTTCAATAGGTTTTTTCTGCCAAAAAGCAATATTTTATTAACAGAAGAAATTCCTTCTTATCCATTTTTCCAAACTAACAAAATGCTGTAACTCACAAACTAGTAGTACGATAGCTGTCAAATTTATACACGTATCATTTGAAAATGAAAATCGTATGAATTTAATACTATAAGCGCCATCTATGTGTCGGATCATAAATGTCTATGTTTTGTGTGGAAGTTCTGTAGGCACAGTGAGTATTCAGAACAACACACTATTTTCAGTGTTTGTGAATGGATAACAATAGGTTAAACCCATATATTGACCCCAACCCGAGTGATACTACCTGCACTTGATAAAAAAAATTACAATGAAATCAATGCCAAACTATGAAAGTGGCTTAAATATTCGTTGGGTCACTCTGTGGTCCCTTTCGATACCTAATGAGGTTTTATTACTCTATACCTTTCTGAAATAAACTAAAATATTTGTACCAGATTTGCCCAGAACACGAAACGTATTGTACTCGTCTGGAGTAGCATAATGTTTACGAGATTAACTTTAAGAGGAGTCCGATTCGACTTAGCTCTTACAAGTATTATTTTAATCTATAGAAAAAACGATGAAAAAAGTGCAAAAAAATTTCAACGTTATATTAAAAATGATCGATTTTACTTTTAAAATTTGAACAGACCTATAAAAAAAATTGTAGCTGAATGAACACATGGTTTATGTATTAAAATAAAACTTTGACTAACCTCTTAATAAACCCTCGTTTTGCTCCAACCTTCTATCTATTTCGGAAATATTTTCCCGCCTTAATAATTTCGCAAATAAACTTCGCGAATCCATCGTAGACACTCAGAAGTTCCGCGGTTGTTCACACTTTTTAAATAAAAAACACGCAAAAACACCGATTATCTTAACCAGTCAAAATATTGTTTAAACAAATAAATTAAATAAGTAAGCTAAGTACATAAATAGAAACTATAAACTTTAGGAACTGTCAGCTTCGACTGTCTTCAAATTATACTGTTAATCGCAACCTTTTCTCCACTGTCTTTTTTTACAAGTCAATTACTTCTGTTTTCACACACTATTTGTCATCTACAGTGCCTTCGGGTGACGCTGAATTTATAGGCGGCTGCTAGGCGTTCCTTTTCATTTTACCTAAAATTAATGTGAAACATCAAGATATTAAGGGGTCATTTTACGGATAACCAATAACTACTAATGAAAAATAGAACGGTAATACAATAGAACGTTTTTTATTGTACAATAGGTGGCCAAATTATTAGAGACAGTACTCAGATGTATTTTCAACGTATATTAAGCTGCGAGTACCATTTTGGAATGCACGTTCCATATATATATATATATATATATATATATATATATATATATATATATATATATATATAATAGAAATAATATTTAATTGAAAATCGCAAGAATTTTATATTTTTAACTACATAGGAAAACGATTCTCATTGATTTTCGGTTGTGACGTCATAGGTTTAATAAAAACATTGAGCAGTTATCTGCTTGATAATCACGAGGTTATCGTTGCCAGCAACATAGCGTGTACTACTATAATACAGTTTTTATTTATTAGTTACGTATAAATAAAACATTTTTCTATATATAAGAATAAAGTAAATAAACCTTTTATAGGTTAAAAATTAAAAGCATCATAAACTTAATTACTATAATATATAAAGATAAGTTAAATTTTAGTGTTACTTACTTATTGAAATGATTCTGGCAACAAAAATAATTACATCTCACAGGATCGTCAAAACGACCAACACTTTCAAACCATTTTTGTTGTCTATTCGAATTTCTTGGCATCATAAAAAAACTTTATCCGGTGTTTTAGTCGTGGTATTTTTACATCCTAGCACAAAACACGGTTATATACCATTTTTCAGATCAATCAAAGTTTAATAATAGCGCTTATTTTAGAATAACCGAGAGAATAACGGTCGTATTTACTTTGTATCATATGTTCAGTATTTATTTTATACCTATGACGTCACGCAATATGGCGGGCTTACTAAAATATTTAAACTACCTACAAAATTTTTGAATTTTAAATAATTTTTTTTTATAAATATTGATCAAAGAATTGAAAAAAAAAATAGTAAAAGTTGTATATAAACTATCCAAAACTATTTTTTTCTCAAATCATGCAACATATTTGTTAATTCGTAGTCCCCGGCCGTAAATTAACTTAGAAAAGCCAAGTGCGAGAGTTCGGTAACGGAGATAGCTGGCGATACGAGCCTGGAGGAATATTTTTCACGGGAATACTCCCAGGTCAGTTAACTTGGTAACTCTATTTTTAGGTTATTGCAGTATTAAGTTACGGTGGCCATCTACGATATCTCGGTAGTGAGACGAGCTAGGGACATGAGCTAAGAGACGTGTTGTATTGTTTTATCGCTTCAAGGCGGCTTTATCGAAAAATTGCAAAACTCAACATCTTCAAGTCAAACTCAGCATCGCGACTACTTGCAGTATTCAGTTACGGAGCTGGCGACATGAACAAGGCGGTAAATTTTGTTGTTTTATGATGGTATAATTAAAAAGCCTCCTGTCTGTCAAACCCACCGCTTACTCTTGTGGTATTAATCTACGGTAGCCACTGTGCGAGATCTCAACGGCGGAAATAGTTTACTAGGCAGACTTGACGGCATATTTTGCTTGTTAATTTGTTGCTTGAAGATGGTTATTTACCGTAATTTAATTCTGCAAGTAAGTCGCAAGAGTGAGTTCGACATGTGAGTTTTGGAATTTTAGATAAAGCCACCTTAAACCAATAAAATATCGCAGAGTCCGTGTCGCTAGCTTCTGTCGCTTTCGACATGTGTAGCCAAATGGTATTTCTCCGGAGCGGCTGGAGAAACAAAATCAATTATCCAAAATGGCTCCTTCAGCTTAATATACCTGTATTTTCAAGTTTATCCGAAGAAATAATTGGTTACAGACCTTATAACAATTTTTTATTTATAAGAGAATTATTAGTGTCATATAAACAAATTTTGCGTAATGAAAGCAGTTTATTTGCAAATAAAAGTTAAATGTAGATTAACTAATCGACTATTATTGGTAATATCATAGCTTCTAGGCATCGAAGCATCTATGCATATTCTTGCTGTTGAGTTACATATGCAATTTTCTAATAGTTTTTAACAAATGCCAACTAAAGAACTTTTCTGAAACTATTACCAGTTTCACGTAGATCACCTATCAGCTAAATATAAATTTTCTCTTTTTTAACAACATTTTGTTTGTTTCTAGCAATTTCTTCCGCAGTTTTGTATAATCTTTATAAATAATAACTTAAAAATTACTAATAGGTGTTCTTTCTAGTTTATGTATTAATAGCTAAGAAAAAATTATAATTTGGATAAAGATTTAATACTGAATAAGTTTATAAAAAATACAATTTCCTTTGATTCCCTTTTAAACGATAGTTTTTAAAAATTAGTGTGTATACTTTTTATCGCTATCAATAACGATTATTAACTGGTTTGAAATTATTACTTCTTACTATAACAAAGTTTCACCTTTAGTGATTGAATTTTTCAAAATCCTTTCTTAGTACTCACCTACGTCATTCAAGGAACATTTGTGGGAAATTCATGCACTTTCATAAAGTTTCTGGAATTCAGGGAAGTTACTGAACTGGATTCAGAAAGTACTAATAAGACATTGTAGATTCAATACCCTAATAATACTGTTGAATTTGAGTCTCTACAAATATGTTAACAATGTTGTCAGCTAGCTTAAGAGATCTGTCTTTCTCTTTCCCACTTCAATTCAAATTATACGAGATTTACAAAGGAAACATTTTCCCTTATGTTGTAATGTCTTTGTATATAAGTAATTCTGACAATACTTCACTCTGTATTAGAGTGTACAAGTAACAAAACCCATATTCATTGGAACATCGATGGTTGTAGATGTAAACTAATATATTTTTTTGAAATGAACAGCAAATAGAAAATGATATTCAGTAAATATTGAAACTACCTAGCTCAATTCGATTCTCTATGTATAATAATATATATTTGCCACTCAGAAATTATACCATAACTAGTTATTCAAAAAGTGCAAATTTTTGGCACACGACATTAGCAAACTTGGTTTATGGTCTTCCATCATTTACATTCATGTTTATGTAGGATCTCTAGGTAAAGGTCAATTTGATGAAGTAGGTATAGTTTTCTGATTATTACTCCTAATACCAAATAATAAATAGATTTTTTGCTCAAGCCAAATTTGAAACTGACAGAGCATTTGTAATTCCTATCATAGAATTGTTGACTTCTAATTATTGATATTTTGCTTTATAAAAATATAACTAACACAGATTTTTTGCACAAACTAATCTTCTAAAGATAAAACATTACTAATTAGGCTTCAATAGTGCAGAATAATTAAGAAAGAATAATTGTGTTATGTGTTTCGGAATAGCTCTCCAATCTCCCGGGAAATGATTCTGTAAGTAAATATAAGGAAAAAAAATTGGTTAACAAAACTACCAAAAACGATTCGTAAGCGAGTTATAGTGAGCGATAGATATTTGGTCTATGCATATTTTGACCTGAAAAATTGAATAAAATAGGTCTCAGATATGTAACTGTAATATTTTTTGTTAACTGACGTAAAACACAAAAAAATCAACTCCAAAATACACTTTTTTACGTTTGGAGTAAAATAACTTCGTTTAATGCCTAATAGATGCATTAGACTTTCAAATAAAACAAAAATTTAATTCTGAAGAGAATGATGTCTACACCCACAATAAAAAGTAAATGCAAGTTGAAAATTTATTTATTTTACTGATTGAAAATCAAAACATATATGAGTGAATTGTGTAAATAACCTTACATTTAACGATGTTACGGATCTGAGACCTATTTTATTCAATTTTTCAGGTCAAAATACGTATAGACCAAACAAATTTGTATGCCAATTTCCAATATGGCTTCCTTTTATTGGTGGATCAGGAATCCGGGCGAAATCTATCTAACTCACTTACGAAGCGTTTTTAGAAGTTTTGTTATACCAACTTTTTTCCTTATATTTACCTATAGAATCATTTCCTGAGAGATTCGAAACATCCTGTATAAATATTGTTACATAATTTATAACTAACATCGATTTATTGTTCAAAGTGAGTTTCTCCTATATGGTTATTGCTTTGAAATTTTGTTTTCCAAAAAAAAAAAACGATTGGGGTACAAATAGGGCTCAGTTAAGGTCTGGTATCCTGTTTAAACCAAACTTCCTTACAGACAGGTCTATTTTACTCGTCTATTTCCGTTTTATAATTAAATATTCAGTTGTAGCAAGTTATATAATAATGATTTTTTTGTAAGTTCCAAGTAGGATTACAATTTAAAATGATTCAATTGCCTTTTAAAGAATACTTTCTCGCAAAAGAAATACATATTTTTAAAAAGTATTTATAGAAATAAATTTATAAAATGAGGTATCTACGTCTATGATAGATCAAACAAAATTGTCTGCAAGGGTTTTTATAATCTGCAATTGATATTGGAAGAGCTATAACCATTTCAAAGTTCATCAAATTTCTTAATTACTTAACATTTTTTTGTGCAAATTATGTAATGTCCTTGTTTTAAAATTTAATGTGACATATTTAAGTCTAACAGAAGATTATAATATTCCCACAAAAAGTAAAATGATTACAGAACTACCACATGTATAGGAAATTATTCAGTCCTGCTATGTTATTTAGTACTATCTTTAATATGTCAGTTGAAAACAAAATAAATTCATATTGATTATGAAACAACTATATTATAATAGTTAGCAAGTTAATATCGGGAATATAAACATAGTTTGGTATATTGGTGTTTGGAAATACCTGCTTCTATTTATAAACAATTAAGTAAGTGAAAAAATATCCAGCAGGTAGTTCACAATGTGATAAGAAATGTAAACAATTAAAATTCAATAATTTCCAGGTATTGAATAATAAAAATGATTATTATAATATTGAAGACATTGGTAAAATCCAGAAGTATAAAATTAGTATTTAAACAATATACTGTTTAATATTTTTTGAATTGATCAAATACGTAAACATTTTCAGTTTTAAGAATACTGGAATTTTGCAAACGTCACAAATACAACAGTACATACATAAAAATATTCATGCGATTTAATGTCGCACTCCTATTTCAATAGTGCCGTATCCCAAAAAAATTCAAAATTAACATTTTCCCTCCAATGTATACTTTGAAATTATGTTTTCAGGATTTAATAGTGACACATCTTTAGTACTACCAGATTCTGCGCAATGCGCCAAGTGTCACAATAACAATGAGTTAAAGTTCTTCCAATATCAATTGCAGATTATAAAAACCCTTGCCGACAATTTTGTTTTATATACCATAGAGATACCTCATTTTATAAATTTATTATTCTTATCATGATTGCATTTCCAGATTGCTGAATATATTCCTTTTCTAAATATTCGAATATATTTAAAATGACTTGCTGTGTTAGTATATCTAAATCTCTTTATTATTAAATTCATACCTGTTTTTATTCTCATTACACTGTGCAATTTCATTGTCTTGATTTGCTCATGGTCTAAAGAACGCCATCTTTCTATTTATTTACAGAAATTTGTGAATTAAATGAATTTCACCAAAAGCCACTAACCACAGCGTAACCGTAAGCCATTATGTCATCTCATTTCATCTAGAGATGTTACAAAAATCAAAGCTGTAGTGCCATAACCTAACCCACATTGATTTTTATAATATAAAGTATCTTCAGACGCAGATCGGCAACAACTTTGGCAGAGACATAAATGGAATACATGTTTTATCTTCAAATATAACAGTCGTAAAATCGAGAAGGAAGAACCATTCTCCTTTCATGTGGAGATTTACTTAAGTTTAAACACAACTTTTGTAGACGAGTTTTAGTTTAAACTTTTTAGGATTTGATATTTTCTTGTTATTTTTCACATTAAACTGAAATACAAATAAAGTCTAAAAAAAATTAACATCAACAGTAGTGCCATATCATTCAAATTTTTTTAAAGCTGTCTGTGGATTTTACATCACTAATCAGTAAAATGCAACGAATTTGTTATGCCTAAGTACCGAATTAGCTAACCCAAAAAAAAAATTCATCTGTTACTTGTAAATACTAAGTTCTGAACAATTTCATAAAATTAACATATTTTTTGTAATAACATGTACTTAGCAACAATCTACCCAAAAATATTTACAGAAGCCTTGCACTTGCAATCAGTAAATAAACTCATGTTTTGTAAATAAATATCTGGCATTCTAAAAATTTTCCTTATCTACTAATTTTATAAACTTTCATGTTTCCTCCAGACTCCAGAGCTTATAGTTCTAGTTTGTTCTAATAATTCATCGGTAATTATCTTTCGTTAAAATTATAGTATGTTATAGAGAAAATATGTGGACAATTCCTTCAAATAAGAGTTAGCTGAGATCAGGTTACAAAGAACTTGATTTTATCCACCTCCTTAACAGTTTATTATCCTCATATTGAATCGCATCTCCAATATGCCCTTCCCTTCTGGGGTAGGTGTGGTGCGACCCAATTTGAGCAAATCTTCAAACTACAAAAGAAAGCTGTTAGATATTTACTGAGACTAAACAGCAGGGCACACTGCAGGGACTTTTTTAAAAGATTAAAACTTCTGACTCTTCTTTCCTTATTTATCTTTGACTCAGTTTGCCTAATTCGTAAGCACGCTTCTCCAATTTCAGAAAGGTCGTTGCATGGCTATCCACTTAGGAATGTGGAGCACGAGTTTTACCTACCTACTCCATATTCAGAGTTAGTTAAGGTCTCGATATTTTAAAATGTAAAATATGCACTATCACTTGCTAATTGAAATCAAATTTATATCATCTTTTCCCGCATTCCGTAATTCTTTGAGGGTATATTTAGTGGAAAGTGCCTTCTACTCTGTAAACGACTTCTATTCTAATAATAATATTCAATTCTAGGCATGCTGCATACCGGTTTAATTTTGCTATGGACTTATATACTAATTATTACCTATTACTACTACCTATAATTTTGTTATTCATCGGTTTTTTGTGTATAATGAAATTTTATTTTATTTGGTTTATCTTTATTTACTTATTTTTGTTTGTTTTTTAGTTTTTACAAGCTTTTGTCTACAGATTGTAACAATTTCTTGTCAATAAAGTCTTTTTTTCTCTCTGTTTATAAGACGTGGAAACCATTCCTTCAGGTATTTTTTTCGTTTGAAGAATCAAATAATTGTAATAATTTTTCAGTGATTGTAATATTTAAATTAACAGTTGAAAGAAATAAAAGAAGGACAGAATAGGACAGTATAAAAAATTGGTCGCAATATATATATATATATATATATATATATATATATATATATATATATATATATATATATATATATATATATATATATATATACTTGTTCAGCGTAATTTTTTCTATAACATACTAAAATTTTAACAAAATCGGAAGGGTTTAACCTAATCTAGATAATTACCAATATATCTTATTGTTCTAAGATCTTCTTTTACTTATTTACAAATATTAGGATCACTGTAAGACTCATATATCAATGGTTATTTAGAATTTAGACCTTCCAAGTCATGTGCCAAAACATTTCGAAAAAGGTCTCGATATTGTAACTGTAGAAGATATTTGGCGGAGGCATGCATCAATATAGATGTAGGTGAAAACACATCATTAAAGTCCATTTCCTTTAATTCCCTATATCTTATAACTTGAATAGTGAATATTAATAATTAATTTTCGTATGTAAATCTGATTTAAATGGAAGTATTGCTAAAACAGTTGACCAGTTCTGCTTCGTATAGATATTCAAGTATTTTTTAAATTGTAATAGTAATGGAAATATTAGGATAAGTGAAACATTAATTTGTAAATAATAAATAACTAAATTGAACTGTTTTTAATAACACATTCCTTGGTCAATTATTTATCGTTTTTAAGTCACATGCTATACAAATCCATTATATCCATTTCATTCAATTCATAATTTTTGTGTCTAGATATTAATTCATTTAATTGGAAGTCACTATTGTTCTGTTTGTTCTATCCATTCAATTTATTAGTGAAGTTTATTTTTAAAAGTAAGATTAACAGTGTATCCTTCAAAATAAATTTACTGATATACAGTATACATTTTAGATTATTATATGTTTATACCAATTTTCATTTTATCATTAGTAGTTATTAATTATGTAAACATACTGAGCTTTAAATTCCGAATATATCATTCGCAAATATTGAACATTTCTACTTTACAATGTAACAAGTGTTATTTTTCTGTTATTAATATATATATACTTTTGACAAATACCTAGTATATTATAAAACTATGCAAAAATATGACAAAAATAAATATCACCATCAAATAATTTAATTGAATATATCTGGAGTTAAAACTAGCTCTTTCTGTTTAATGTTCATTTAAGCACTTAAAATGTGCAATAAAATATTATGAGACAAAAGTCCTTTTTCAAGTGCTGATATATCAGAATATTAAAAAAATGTTCATACAGAAGCTAATAAGGTTAAATAAACATTAAATCTACAATAAAAATGTTTAGTTATCTGCAATATTCATATCATTCAAAATGGGAAGTGTATAGATATAACCTTAAAGTATTGGATAAAGCATGTATTTTAGAATACTTCAAGCATAAAGGTATCCATATACTTCCAAGCTATAATTGAAGTGTGATACTTACATAAAAAATCTGAATCATCCAAGTGGAAAGTGATATCAAGTAAATGTCATATATCCATGATATAAGTATCTTCCAAACAGATGTCAGTCTCCAGGATCATTTTTTGCTCGATAACCAATGCTAGATGTCTCAAAAGATGATTCCACATTCTGCATCTTATTGGTGCAAATTCCAATTATCTTGTTCAAATTTATTGTACAAAATACTTCAATAAATTCATTAATATCACTTGTATGCATAATAGTCGAATGTGATAACATTTAATCGTAAATTCAAGTATCAATTTCGCGTTTATACTAATCGAAGTTTATACAATTTAAGATGAGTCACAGCTTCTATTTTTTCCTTAAAATCAACGTCACAGTTCTTTAGAAAAAGTTAAAAAAAAACTAACCTCACTTTGCAGTTTCTCTTTTTTTTTTAAATACAAAAATTAAATTTACTACCAGTCTTAGAGCTTCTAATAATTAAATTTAACGTAGACATTTTATAAATCTTCATTTTACAACTGATTATTAAACAATCACGAGATTTATTAACGATTCTGAATGTTATAGACTGATATTTCCAGACCTGAGTAACCACTTATTAGCACCGATTTCGTTCACTGCAAGATGTTTAATTTAAGACGAATTTTAGATCGTCGCATTGAACACTCCGAATTTAAACAATTTGCATGAAAATATTTTAGCAAATGATCAAAATTAGATCACACCCTCACAAAACGATTTTGCAACTGCAAGGATTTTTTAAATTCGCGCAAGTTCATCATAAACGGATATGAGGTAGGGATAAGAAGAGGTGGAGCAAACCAAGGTATATAGTTAGTTAAGGTGACATCGAATCCCTTACTATATGTCATGGGATTACGTCACTAGCGAGAAATTTTAGAACATATAGTTGATAGAAGATAAGTTTTATGTTTTTAATTGAATACTACCTCATAATAAATGAATAATTACTACGTCACTACTTAATATCATGTATTTGATTTGTTATTCATAAGTTTATCATAGTAAACAAAAAAAACATTACACATGAAATTAAATTTTATTGGGACATAATTAAAAAAGTGGAAGGTGATAAGTTAATCATTAAAATACGTGTATTTTACTTTTTACATGTTATAAATAGCAAATGAGATTATTTTATATTATATTATAAATAAGTACCATATACCTACGTTTTCTAATTCATATATTTAATGAAAAACTGTAGCAAGCAATATTTTCGTGATTATTTCTCAGCAAATATAGTATAATGAAGCTCAAGTATAACTACCAACTTTGGCTTTTTTCGGAGTGAAACAATAAAATGTCAATTGTCATTTAATTCAGAATCTTAAGTTATATGTTTTATCTTCATATATAGTTTGTTTATCAATTGTTATTTAGAATTAAAGATAAAGGTAAAAATTTCATATTTGATTTTAATTGTATAAACATAAAATCATTGAAAAGCAGCTTCATTACTTTCATCTAGAGAGAAAGAAGCTAAAATCAATATCCATAATCATTCAGTCTCACATGAAGACCAATGTTTTGTTCTTCAAATGTAAGCAGGTTAAATTTCTTCAAATTTACTAAAATATACCATGTTTGTAGTCACAATGCAGAAGTGACATCAGTTGTAGCAATGTAGCTTGATAATTTAGCGTGTATTCCAGAAATTACGCTAATAATGGTGTCCATGAATCAAGACGCTTTGCCTTCATCATAAACTTAGTTTATATTCGTCATACATCGGCGATATATTTGAAACAGCGCTCTGATTATCACGTTGATGTTTAATGTTGGGTTAATGAGCTATATGTATTGGTATATTACATAACGAGTTAGGAAAGTGATACATTTCGCACCAGATACTGTTTTGCACGAACCGCGTAGTGACGAGTGCTGTAACGTAACGAGTGCGAAATACACTTTCCAACGAGTTGTGTAAACTATTTTTCCTACAACCACGAAAAAAATTCTTAGAAAATACGTATTTTTTTAAATAAGAAAGTCAATTAAACAATATCACACATGTGTTGAGAACTATTTCAACACATGTGTTGAAAAGTATATAAACACGTGTGCTCAAAAGTTAAAAAATCGTACAAAATATTTTTTATTTTGTAAAAGTAGAGATGTCAAAAACGAAAAGAATGATTATGAAATATATTTTTTTTAACTTACTTGTAAAATCAAGACAGTCATGAAGAATGTTTTCCTTCACTATGGAGAATAAATTTTCATTCAACTATTTTATACATTACCCAGTAATAGTAATAACACTTCATTTTAACGTTTAAATTATCTTGCAGACACTAGTATGTATTTGAACACAAATCACATCAAACTTTCAATTTTTATTGCAAACACTAATATAACCTCAAAAAATCATATTGTTTACATCTTCAGTCTTCTTAAATTTGGCCTTTTGCATTTCGGCGCCCAGCCAGATTAATATTGTATTCGCGTATTTCCTCTATCGTTCGAGACCATATATAACATAAGAAAAAGAAGTATTTCAATATATGAATGTTTTTTAATTTTTTAGTAAATGTGTGAAATAAGCTACTTTCTCAAGTAAAAATGAATGTGCACCAATAGTGGTCGGATATGCATCCACATGCTTTGTGGTTGGTTTTCGAAAAATATGAAAAATGATCAGGTAGATCACCTATGAGCTGATTGCAGATCCTAACTACAACGACATTTTAGTTAGAGTTTGTGAACATGGCGTTCCGTTTTTGGTGGAAATTTCAAATTTAGTTCAATCTACAAAAACCTTTTATTTTTATTACTTTACAAAAATTGCAAGCCTTAGTAACCTGTCACTTACTCTACCCATATAAACTAATATAATATAATAACTTGATGCAAAAAATTTTGGAGTGAGTAGATGTTGTGAAAATAAAGCTGTAACATAAAAAATTCTCGTTTCTGAGTTATAGACCTTGAGAGCTGCGTAATCAGATCTTATATTCAAGTATATTTTCTTAATTATACAGTCAAACATTATGAATTTTTTATGGATGATTACGTATGTCTATGTTGTGTGCTTATCTGAAGACCAGGAGCGGCTTATGTCCAATGGTTAACAATCCGTAACTTTAACAGGGACAACCTGTACAATCTAAAGATAGCAAAAATGAATTTTACAATCGATTATGAAAATAAACCATCGTCCAAATTTTTTTTTTATGCTAGTTAATTTTAAAAAGAAAAGTTAACCCAAAAACTCTTCGTGTAAAAATTTTCTCACCAATATAACATGACGTTAATTCATGTCAGTATTGCCTATGGTTGAGGTACTGGTAAATATTTCGGAATACAATCTGAATGTTCAGTCATTATAAATATATTTTTGGATAATTCAATCAGTACTTATAAATACGTATAAGTCGCAATAGAAGTGTATGAATGTAATTTAAATCACAAACCTATACAATAATTTGATTGATTGAGTTTTAAGTATTAAAAGTTTTTTCTGAATGTATAAAACACAAATAATGGAACAGTGTTGGCTTATACAGATTATAATAATTGGTTACATCAGTGATAATTATTAAAATTTATCATATCATTGATTAGTGTGATAAAGTTCAGTGCCTCCTTTATCCTTCGAGAAAACAATTTGAAAATTTGAGATTCACATTATTCACAAAATTATTTACAATCTTACAGGGTGTTCCAGAATGCTGTGTTATATCAATGTTACATTTTTTTGAATGAAACACCCTATATTTTATTGCATATTTCTAATCACCTAAACTTCCCCAATAAAATAATATATAGTTGTGATGTGTTTTACGGGGTATTTGAAAAGTTATAACCAATTTTCCATAAAAATCGTACAAGTACAATACCTTGTACAATGTAAGAGAAATTTAAGAATGCAGATCTGTTGCGACCAAAGCATTCGAAAAGTTGTGAAAATTCTGGAAAATTTATCCCGTTAATATTCACTGAATTTGAATCAGGGTGAACCAAAATAAAAATATATTCTTTTGACGGTTTTTTTAAAAGAATAACCCTGTATGATGAGAGTATCAAGAAGTAATTCCAACATACTTCCTCTATTATCAAGCACATTTATATCTAAACTTATTAGTTCTTGATATATTTTGATTTTTCTGTGCAAAACAATGATTATGTACCCGTATCTAATTATTTAACAATTAATGGTGAATTGGTTATGATGTATTTGTCAAAAATTGACATTTTATCATTGACATTGACATTTTATCATTGCTGTTTGGTAGTGTAGAGGTTGAATAGCAAATACACAGAAAAAACGAGTATATCACAAATAAATTACAGGAACGAAACGAAAAAAAACTATCCTATTTACTTCAGACCTTGAAAGCGAATGCGAATGCTTGAAAGCGATAATTAAAAGAGTTACTCACATTACGAAGCATTTTTATAGAAACATTCTGAAATTTTTTCCATATTCTCACCATCATGTCATTCCTTGTTGTTGGAGGTATTTTGTACACTTCATTCTTAATGTGAATACAGCAAAATGAATCTAGTGACCTTGGTGGTCACAGTACTGAACCGTTTCTTCCGATCCATCTCCCAGGAAATAGTTCATTCAGTTTACAATCAATTAATTAATTAGCGTGAGCAGGCGCACCGTCATAAGACAGAGATATATAACCTTTAGTGTCGTAAAAAAATTCTACAATTTTATTAGTAAATCGACAAAATTTTATATTACGAGAGTCGTTTTTTCTTCAACCTCCGATCGCTCCGTGCCGACGATACGCGGGCAGAGGAAAGCGAGCTTGCACTGTAGGCGACTGCGAAGCTCTCGCACTACACACTCCGCCATTTTTTACATTCAGGCGTCAGTCGGCGTTATGCTACAGCCACGTAAACATGTCCGCCATTATTCATGCTCTCGCCAAGTGTGAATTGCGAAGTGTGATTTGTTTTCTACAGGCTGAAGGAAATAGTGCTGCAGAAATCCATCGGAGAATGAGTCGTATGTATGGGGAAAACTTTATGAGTGACGGTATTGTGCGTGAATGGCGTCGAAAGTTTAAAGATAGCCGTATTGATGTGCATGATCAATGGGGGTAAGGACGCAAATATGTCGTTTCAGATGACCTGGTTCAACGAGATGACCGAATGATTAAAGGAAACCGCAGTTTCACCATTACTGCTTTGTCTACGGAATTTCCAGAAGTTTCAAGGTCTGTTTTGTACTCTATTGTTACTGAACGGTTTCAATACATAACTGATAAAACTTTTCGTGCGGTGATCTTCACATTCTTTAGCGTTTGATTTTTTATTCAGTGTGATAAAAGTCGATTTCGAATTGGTTTCAATAGTTTTTAGCAATTCTGTAGGAATTCTATCCGCCCCAGGAGCTTTTCCATTGGCTTTCCTGACTTCATCTATTGTTATATCTGGGCCAACCAGTGGTTCTTTTATTCTGTGTACCTCTTTCCTATCGTCATCTAATACATTTTCTATATATTCTTTCCATTAAGTCGTGTCTTTTATCCAATTCCTCAATATCTGTAGACTCTCTTGAAAACCAGTCAGATTTAGCTTGTCTTATCTCTGCATTTAGTTATTTACATTTGGGTTCGTTAACAGTTTTATTTTTTCGTCGTGCATCCATAAGATCTAAAATCTCGTCAGTCATTCATGCCTTTTTCTTTTCTTATTTATCCTGCTTACATTTGTTCCTCAGTATATTGTTGGAAATTTCCTTGAATATTTTGTAAGTATTGTCATGATAGGGTGTGTTCGTTTTCTTAGCTTCATTCTCCACTGCATTGATTAACTAAATACAGATCAGTATTTAAATTTTCCTCAAAAAATGGTCCTACTGCATATTTACCAATAATACCTCTCCACTTATTTATCGACCCCCTAGTTTGACCGTGTATCACTTTGTGATACTGAATAATAGTGAAAATTTTGCATGTTAATACAACTATGCTTATTAAACTTGGCTTCTTCTCCAAATAGAACATAGTCGAAAAAGTCTCTCTGTTGATTATTTTTTCGTAAAGCTCACTTACAAAAAGCTAGTTTTTTCTTCAAACTTAACTTCAGTTAATTCCATTGCGAGTAAATGAGTTCAGGGTGCATTTCTTGTTCGCTGGAGATACTCCTTACACTAGTGTGTGTGGGTTTTCAGTAACTGCCAGCAAAACATTCATTTTATTTTGTCACAATAGTGTTTTTATTACGTCTTCCAATATTCCCAATATCCAATAATTTCATCACTAATGAAATTTATTTCAAATTCTTGAAAACACCAAAAAATGTACCAAACCGTCAAATCAAATAACAATAATAAATGAACATATTATCATGAAATGTTATTGTCAAATATTAGTTGAATTATACTCAATATATATATATATATATATATATATATATATATATATATATATATATATATATATATATATATATATATATATATATATACATAAATTTCTTCAATTTCTTATTTCTTAGACCTTTTGATATATTAATGCATCAAAATGTTCTTGATTTTAGGTCTATTCTGTTTCAAAATTAGTTTTTTTAATAAATTTTAAAGAAAGAAAAAATTGACGTTTCGACTTGTCCTCAAGTCTTTATCAAAATATGATATTGAAACCGACAATTAGCGTATTTAAATTGTTTTATTTGAATTAACAAAATAAAATTTATAGCTCTATTTTGTAAATTCTAATAAAACTCTAAATAATTTAATTGATTACTGCTATATATTTGATATTTAAGGACTTATAAAAAATTAATTTTTCTTATTAGAACAAAGTTCTAGTTTGATTTTATTCTTATTCATATTAAAGGTGATCTATTGATCAATATAAATACGCAAATTGTCAGTGTCAATATCATATTTTGGCAAACACACAAAGAAAAGTCAAAACGTCAATTTTATCTTTCTTTCAAAAATTATTGAAAAAACTAATTTTGAAATAGAAGAGACCTGATAAATAGAAAACTGAAACTATTTGGGCGTTGAAAATACAAATTTTGTACGATTTTGCCTCAACTACCTACATTATATTGAAATTTTATACGAATGTTTGTTGAATTTATTTTTATGTCTGAATCTCATAGAGGGCACTAGTCACCCGGTTCGTACCAAGTAGTATTGAACATAACTTTTTCAATATTAGATTTAGATCCTAAGTAAAATTTGTAAAAAGTGAACTTAAATACAATTTAATTTTATACCAAAAAGGTATTCTTGATGAAATTCGATACTTTATACCGTTTTCGAAATATTTTGATTTAAAAATTATGAAATATTAACCGATGCTAGTATTGATAAAGTTATCAATCATTATTATTATTAATTAGTTAGCATTATGTGAATTAAAATTTTTTTGTCGCGTAAATGAGACCCCATCGATAAAACAGATACATTTAAAAAATTGGGACTAAGGCTTTCGTTTCTTGTAACGTTTCACAGAAATCCAATCTAATCAGTATAGGATATTGTTTTTCAAAGTTAAATAAACATGGGCTCTAAGCTATTGGAGGCCTTGGTATGAAACAACAATTTGATGATCATGTATTGCGGTTCTGTAAGCTTTTTTGGCACTACGCTTTCCAAAGCTGAGATTAGAGCAACTGCCAATATATTCTGATGAATGCGTCTCCTCACTGGAGCCGGCTCTGCCTAAATGTATTGGAATTCTAAAATTCTGCGGAACCGCGGCGCCTTTGATGTACGTTGGTAATACCCGAAATCCGTTTGATGTTTTGTTTATATAAGTTTTTATTATAGCAGGTGATTTATTTACATTGTTGCTCTTGAATAATTCCTAGGAAGGTATTGAAAGAAAGATAAAATTTACGTTTCGACTTTTCTTTAAGTCTTTATCAAAATATGATATTGGCACTGATGATTAGCGTATTTATATTGATCAATAGATCACCTTCATCATTAATAAGAATAAAATCAAACTAGATCTTTGTTCTAATATGAAAAATTAATTTTTCCTTAGTTCTTACATTACAATTATAGAGCAGTGGTCAATCAAATTATTTGTAGTTTCATTAAAATTTACAAAATAGACCTATAAATTTTATTTTGTTAATATAAGGTTTTATTATAGCAGGTGGTTTATTTATATTGTTACTTTTGAATAATTCCTAAAATGTCTATTTATTTATTTGTTTTGCTTTGAGAGCTCTTTTGGGAATATGCCGATGGTAAATGAGGAGTGTAAAATGTATCAAAATAATCAAAATAAAGGATTTTTACTATTCACCTCTGAAATAATAAATAGTAATCTACAGACATAAATAGAGAGTAATCGAGAAATTTAAATAAATTATTCAAGTTAGTTAAGTGTTATTGATAAGTGAGTTGAGTGTGTGTATAATGTTTAAATAAATTAAGGACGTAAGAGAAGGTGTTTATAAATTCACCCCACGAACAACACGAGTGTAAATATGTAAATAAAGTAGAAAAACATTACAATATTGATGATTTAACCGATCTACGTGTTCATAAAAACATAGTGAACAAAAGTTTGCAAAAATTAAAGGGTCGAACCCAATAGCAACTATCTCTTATTGAACGAGAAACTTCAATGAATAGCCGGCTGTATTTTTATTCATAAATTTTTATTTATCATTAAACCAACAACATGTTTTGGGATAAATTTCAAAAAAATCTTGACAACTCACCGTTTCCCATTGTCTCAGTCGTATTTTAAACGCACTATTTCATTTTCCTGCAATCATCGAAATCAAACCAATCATTTTCATCACATTTTGCAAGACATTATTGAGTTGTACAGATTAATAAAATTACGAAACTTAATCTTCACAAAGATAAAACATATAGATATAAAATAATAAGAGATTTTATACAGAGTCGGAATTGTTTTAGATAGTAGTACTAATGTTTATCATTTTGTCTTAGATCAAATAAATATGGAATCAATTCATGGATAATTATTAATTTACGTACGGATCTAGAATATATTTACAAAAACAATTATGAATACGCGATCACTTTTTGGCTCCGAGTGGGCGTATTTTCATCGACGGGCTTTCTTTGCAAAATTCTACTGTATTACTTCATTTATGGTCGTCATTTTTTGTCGATATACTTTTCGATAACAAAAAGTGTGTTTGGAGTTTTAATAGATATTTTCATTAATTGCAAAATACATTGAAATACCATCTACCCGATTTAAGATCATAATAAAAACACGTTAGCTTAGCAATTTCGAGGTCGTAGAATCCATTTATAGAGTAACTAAATGTTTGAAATTAGTTCTTCCAATTTTACTAATAAAGAGGTTGGTTTGATATGGTTTTTGGACTGTATTTGTGAAATAAACGGAAGCTTTCAATTTGTGGGGCATATTTTCAAGAAATTGGGGCTTGGCTGAAGTGGGGAAAGTCGCTCAGTAAGGATAAAGTTGCAAATAATTGTTCACGTTCACGTATTCACATCGGGAATTGCCTCTTGATGTTACCAAGATGTTACCCAGAAACAGATTAATATTCTGGTTAGGTTAACTTTACTTTGATTTGGATAAGGTTATTTTAATTGGCAGATAACTTTGCTTTTGCTGTATTTCATTAATCCAGCTCAAAAATCCGAAACAGAAAACAAATAATCCAATTATTGCTTTTACTATTTACAGCTGTGTCAATTACGATGACAATTCTTGTTTAAAAATGTCTACTCAGTATATATAAAATATAAGATATCTGTTTTGTGAGATACAAAAATGTTAATGAGTATTATATGATGATTATATATACGATTGATGCAACAGAATAAAGTTGTACCAAACTAGCGATTGAAAGCGAAAATCCATTTGAATAAGGGTTTTGAATTATTCATTAGCAATTTTCTTTTCTTTAGTCAATTTAACTTCCTTAGAAAACCGCACGAAGCTGTTGACGGTGTTTCTAATCATCATAACGTTGCTGGATGTTAGACCCCTTTCACACCAAACGAATCCGAATCAATCTGGATCACTCCGAATCAAGTTGATTCTGATTCGTCATCTCCACTCTTTCACGCCAGCTGAATCAACCTGAATCTATAATCTTTAGAATCTTTAACTTTTAAAATTAATAACTCCACGTCCATCTTGTATGGTTGTTGATTCAAGACTGACTGGACGAGGAATCTGACAGGTTGAATCAAGTGCGACCTCGAATCAAACCTGATTAAACCCGATTCGTCCGGTCTGAAGGCGGGAAAAGAGTCCCTTCACATTTAAACGGAGCGCTCGAAGCCGAATCTTGGTCAATCAGATTCTACTTGATTCGAAGTGATTCTGATTGATTCGGATTCGTTTGGTGTGAAAGGGCCCTTAATCTTTAGCTGATCGATTACAGCCGTGTGAATGTTTTCCTGTTAGATGAGGAATGAGCGGTCAAGTATGGGCAAGTTAATAGGTATAATTAGGTATCTACAGAAACGTTTTCACAAACCAAAAGTTCGTTTATCGAAAAGATTTTATGAAAAAGTGTTTTATCATGATATAAAACATTGATGTTTGGTCTCCTCGATAATTCTGATTGTTATCTGACTAACTGAACGCATCAGATAATTAATTATGTCGAAATTTTCATCGGTTCTTGAAGCTCTAGGTTTTCTGCTTCGTAGTTCATCTTTGATCGACTATCTTCTTTATAAAAATGCATGAAATATCGAAACCTCTGGGCTTTTGACAAAAGTTTAAGGTACTAAGTATGAAGCAAAACACTTTAAAAAAGTATTAGCTTTAACTGTATCGCAAAAACCATCAATATACTCGTAGTCCGATTAATTCCGAATAGATCTCTCCAATGAGGTCTTCTTTACTGCTTATTCTTCTTTCTACCTCCAGGGGTGCAGGAGAAGTATACGGATATCTTTTGATTCCTTTTGGGTAGTGTTATACACTCCTTTTCTCCTCTCTCTCTCTCTCTCTCTCCTATTCTTATTGGAGATCCTGTAAATATTCACGATTTAGCAGGCTGTCTAATAGGTGGTCCCTGGTCTTTCGTTTGTCTTCTTATTCACTAATGGCCGTGATGCTTGACGTAGTCTGTCAGCTAGACGTTGGGGCTGGTCTTCAGCTCTTCTTTTGACGGTATCCTTGACCTCTAAAATCTTTTCCTGGTTCAACTATTACTTGCGCTACTTAGTCTTAAAATTACTTGGAATTTAGTGAGCTCAGGCGCGTCAATTGTTTTGTGTTGCTAAACAGAAGTTTAATGTAATTCACTTATTCAAGAATTGTTCTAATTGGAACTATTTAAAAAAATACGATATTTCAAGAACTTGGTACGAATTTAGAAGTGTTTGCTCGATTACTAATTTACTAATACCCATCAATCAAATGAGCTTAACTTTCAATAAATGAGAGAAATAAGGTAAAAGCTTATTTTCAATTTTAAATACTTCGTATTCTGAAGAAGTTTATAATTAATGGAAAGTTTGTTTATTTACAATTATTTTAATAAAACAATCTTTATTTAAAGCCAAATACGAGGTTTCCCTTAAAAGTATCAAGTCTACCTCCATATCTCCTCACCGTTTGATTGAATAACACGTTCCCAGTAGTGTTTCCAATTCCTAAGGCAATCCTGGAAGTAAATTTTCGGAATTGCCTCCATTAGTTCCAAGTTTCTCTCTTATTGAACTGGTGTCCTTCATGTGGTGTTTTTAATCTGGCAAAGAACTAGAAGTCATAAGGGAGCTAAGTTACAACTGAAAGAAGGTTGACAAAGCTCAACGACTCGGTGCTTCGTTCAATATTTATGCACAAAGTTTGATAGGTATACTGGTATGCTAGGCAGCGAATCACCAGTAAAATTGTCCAAAGTTGTAGGTACTTACTTCTACTGCAATCTTTTTAGTACTTCGACGTAGTTTCCTTTAGGTGATAGTGTGACTTCTTTGAGCATTTTCGTAAGCACCATATTGGCGCACGCACTTGCACATGAAGATCTAGAGGCACCTAACCGACTACATACCGTGTTGGAACAATGATTGAGCATCAAGTGTTGTTTCAAATGGGAAAACGACTACGGAGATAATGGAATGTTGGTGAAACTGTGCGAAACGGAAGCCGTTATTATAAAATGTATTTACGACTGGCTGCCAAGATTTTAGCGATGGCAGGGAAACAACTGGGGATGAGCCACGATCGGGTAGCTGAATAACAGACATGATTGAGAGAGTACAAAAAAATGCTCTCAAGAGATAGGAGATTGATTTCACAATTGATGGCGGAAGAATTGAGAATTAGTGAGGGCTTGAAAATTTGGGTAAGGAAAAGATATATTTCCAAAGTGTCCCCTACATGTCAGACAATCAGAAACAGAAACTAATCGAAATTTCTGAAAATTCCATTGCCATATCCGATCGAGATCTAGTCTTTCTGCGAACCGTTGTCACTTAGGATGATACCTGGTCAAGGTGCAAGGTCTAAGGTCAAGAAAATGTTGGTCTTCTTCTTTGATAACGATGAAATCATCCATCAGGAGTTTTGATACCATTGCTACGACGCATCCCGTCACAGTTGATCAGAACTGGGCAGTGAGCTCTGCTTCACCATAACGCGATTGTTTACTCTGCAATCTACGTGCGCCAGATCTTGCTTCCACGGGGTGATCATCCAAGGTATTCCCTTGACTAGATGCCCGTGGAGTTCTTTTTGATCTCTTTCATGAAGGAGGTCCTTAAAAAATATAGAATTTGTAGACGTGCCGGCTATTGAAGGACGGGTGACCGCCGTTCTGCGATTTATTCCAAAAGAAACATTTTCTTATAGTTTTAAGAAGCTTTATGAACGTTGTCAGAATGTTATGTCCAATGGAGATCAATTCCAATGCTAAAAAAGGTAATATATTTGTGTCTGTTTTGTTCAACTTTTTAAACACACCTCAGAGTTTTTCCAAAAATTAATTAATTAATGCAAACTTACAAGTGTGTGAAGATTTTCTGGTGACGCACATGCTCCACAGAAGTTGCGGAGATACGAGTAGGTAGATGGCTCTTTACTTTTGAAACAAACCTCGTATAGCCTGAAATGCTTTATTACTTACAAATAATTATAAAACAATACTTACTGATAAGATGGCGTTAAAAAAGGTGAGTCTCTACTGGTATTTATGCGGTTATATTTGAATAGTTTTTATATTATATTATTTAAGCAGTAAAAAAATAATGTTACTGATAAAGATTTCTTAGAATGTAAAGCAACATACTAAGGATTTTATAATCAAAGTTATACATTGTTTTGCTAATAATTGTTTGTATATGAGAGAACAAATAAAACAATGGGAAATATTCTATTATATAATTAGAAAGTAACTGCGGTTTAGTTCAAAAAAATGTGAGTAATTAAAATCAAGGAAACGTGAATATGAACATGTAATATCTTGAAGATGTAGATATTTCTGTACCTCAGACAACCATAACAACTTTTCTGCAAATTAGTATTCGGAATATATCAAAGATTATAAGTTATTATGTAAAACCACACAAATATAACAAAATAATATTTTGATAAATACCGAAATGGGTCGAAACGTCAGATTTTTACTTGTCTGTTGAATCTCCAAATTTAATTCATCGAAAATATAGTCTGCCGTTCTTCATAAGAGAAAACAACTACCTAATTTCCTAGTTAATCCCTCGACTAATATTAGAATCCATCTTCTTTGAAGAGTGACATTTCTGTCAATATGAACATCCCCAATAGCTCGTGATTGCAAAGAAAGGGTTGTAACCGCTGACTATTTTCGAGGTTCTTGCGTCTCATCAGAGTAGCACAACAGTTGTTTTCTCCTTTAAAGAACGGTTAATAGTAGAAATCATATAATATGATATATTGGATATACCTCGGATAACATCAAAATGCAATCTACATAATTGACGACTACAGTTGATTTCCACCTGACTGGTGATTTGCGGTTGGAAGTGAGGATGCTGCCAAATAGTGTCTGCTGGGGAATGTTTGATTACACGAAGTAATTAGCAGCGCTGGCTGGTGATGTCTTCACTTCAGATGAGATACTCGAACGAGAGTTTGTTACGTCGTTCTGATGAGACGCAAAAACGTCGAAAATAGTCAGCGGTTACAACTCTCTCCTTGCAATCACGTGTTATTGGGAATGTTCATATTGACAGAATTGTCGCTCTTCAGAGGAGATGGAATTTAATATTCGTCGAGGCATTAGTCAGGAAAGAGCGGTTTCTTATTGGAAACGTGACTATGAAACACCAAAGTGGACTAACTTTTCCGAGCTTTCGAATACAAAACCACCGAAAATCTTAATTAATTATTTCCCAGACAATGAAAAAGTATTCGTAAGCTCGGAAAATATATTAAAGTTAGTCCGCTTTGGTGTTTCATTGCCACGTTCCTAATAAGAAACCGCTCATAATACAGCTGGCGAAGACGTTACAATTTATATATATATATATATATATATATATATATATATATATATAAATTCTGCCACAATCCCACTATGAAAACTCTTAATTAAAAGATTCCTACTTTTCACTTTTCACCTGGAATAATTTCAGAATTTAATATTTCGAAAATATGTACTGCCTTTCTTCAAATGAGAAAACAACTACTTTCCTCGAGGAATATTCAATCACATCTCCTCTGAAGAGGGTGAAGTCAATCTACTTTTAGCATCCCCAATGGGGTTGGGACTATGATGAGATCTAATACAAACTTCTGCTTGAAAGTGCGAGCCATTAGGGATGTTAAGATCGACAAAAAGGTCGATCACTATCTTCAGAGGAGATGTAATTCATTAGTCAGGAAAGTAGTTGTTTTCTCCTTTGAAGAACGGCAGAATATATTTTCGAAATATTAAATTTCGAAATTATTCCATAGGTGAAAAGTAGAAATCTTCTATTTAAGAGATTTCGCAGTGAGATGTGGCAAAATTAAACACCATAGTGTACTAACTCTGATATATTCCGAGCATTCGAAGAAAACTTATGTATTCATCTTCTAGGAATCAATTAGTTTAGAATTGCCGTGTTATAGATTTTGAAATATCTTTTAAAAAACATTAGATTCATAAAATGTAATATTCAATATTCAAATAATCAAATTGATGCTTGACCGAAATATTTCATAATCTAGCTTTCCAAAACTATCAAAATTGAAAAGACTGAAATAAGACGAAATGACAATTTTAATCTTTCTTTTAAAAAATTATTAAAAAACCAATTTTTAAATAGAAGAGACGTAAAATCAAGAACATTTAGAAGAATAAACATATACAAAAGGTCTAAAAAATAAGAAATTAAATGATGTCGTGAATTCTTGTACCGAGTAGGTAGTCATATAATCTTGAATGCATTAATTTTTTCAACGATTACTGTTATATGTACCGCTGTAACTTACCATAAACGTATCTGTATATTCTTCCACTTTTGTATCAATTGTTAAGACCTCCTTATTACCGAAAAAAAAAAACTGCTCACTTGTATATAAAACAATAAAGGTAATACTGATCGTGATCGCAACGCATCGCATACCTCGAAAATCGACCAATAATGAAGGAGACCGCATTCCCATGCCTAGAAAGTAGGACGATTACACAGCACCTTGTTAGAGTATGCACTTCTCTCACAAACTGCCATTTTGCATTTTATTTATGTGGTTTGAGCAGTTGGTGGTCGAATTATAGATGCTGAATGTTTTCTAATGAAATTATTGTCTAATTTGATAAATTATATATTTATAACGTGACAAATAATGGGTTGAATGTATACTAGAAATTTTTTAAGACTTATACAGTAAGTTTTAGTATGATCACTGTTATTATGGAAAGTATCCATTATTACAACGAAAACCATAGACAACGAAATGCTCTTTACCCGTTAAATATGATATACATATAAATACAGGGTACAAATCTGACAGATGACAAATTCTCCGAAATAAAAGACAAAGCAACACGAGTGAAAAATGATAATCATGATGATGAGGCAGAAGACAGACACTGTCTATTAATATCCGACATTCCAAGACAGTCAAGGGGTGAAGGTTTGATCGTGTCCTAGTAATGAACTTAGTTATATATACATATGTATCATTACGCCCCCAGAAGTAAGTACAAAGTGCGCTACGGTATAATTAGAGCAAATGCACCAATCAAGTTGTTAGTGATATTACGGCTAATAGAGACATAAGAATAGTTCCACTGAGAAGGATGTAACTCGGCAGCTGGGACGACTTGAAGAGGGTATTAGCAATAAGAATAATATTTCAAATATCATTAGTCGACGTGCAACTTAACTGACTTTTGTAAATTTTTGGCATACTCATTTAAACAGCATTTTTTTCTGACTACTCTTTTTCTGTAACCTGGAGAACTTTCATGTGTTAAATGGCTGACGACATATAATAAACCCCAAAAGCTGTTTGGTTCAACTCGCCCTTTTCTGTTCTCATGATTTTCATCTTGAATTCCAAATTTAATGCTCTGCGCGAGAGTAGGAAGATACGCACGGTGATTTCTACACGAAAGGAAACATCTTGAATACCAGTCTTGCAGAGGAAAATTTTTCCTATATCAGGGTCATTTCTTAAATATACCATATACGGCTGCATTGTCTCGCTGTACTCATCGACAACAAAAAGTCTCAATTTTACAAACAAACCTTTATATACAAACTTATTTACTTGTCATCACTTAATAAAAGCGCGCAGAGAAAAACAGCGTTCTAAGTCATTTTAATTACAAAAATAAACATCGACAAATCTTGTACTGACTTTAAAATTAGACCACATATTTTGGAAATGATTTGCTCTAATGACACATACAAAACGCATGTACCTGCAGCTACCATTCAAGATCTCAGTTCATTTTAAGGATAACTTAAGATCATATTTGATTAAATATTCAAAACAGTTCCTCTTTTTATTCATTGAAGATTAATAATAGTGCATTTATCTATTCTGAATGTATTTAAGTTCTATTTCTATCAGCGGCAGCGCTGCGACCGCATGAGCTGCAGTTACTATGGAGGGTAGAGGTAAGGAGAACCATCTCTGTGCTACAGAAAGTATCCATCAAATTCTTTACGTTAGGAAGGCGCTACTATCGCATGAGTGTAAATTGTAAATAAAGCGCTAGAAATTTGAAAATAAGGACAGAGAAAGAAAGAAGTGATAATTGACACTTTATTTCTTACAAATCCACAATAATTAATTATTATCTCACAGTAGTTTTTCTAGGTTATATTTACAAAATTATTTTGTACTATGTGAATAGTTTAGATTTTGTATACCAATATTTAATTAACGAGCCTAGTCATTTGAAATAATCAATTTCCCAACACTGCATACTTCACTCTATCTAAAATAACTAAGTCCGACAGGAGCGCCATTCTGGTCAAATTTTGAATTATAATTTACCATTCACAAACGGACAGTTTTTAAGCTAAGCCCCTAATCATTATCCTTAGTGAATACTACTTTCATATCCTGTTTAATATAGATATCCAAACCCAAATCAAACACTTGTTTCATCGAAGACTTTCGTTTAGAAAACTTAAAAATAACAAAACTGAAAACTAAGAAAAAGTCGAACTCAAAACAGCAGATTGTCATCAAGGATACAATCAGTATTCCTTAACGTGAATACAGGTCGATGGATGAGGTTTTCTATCTTCGGCGTTGGTAAAGTTGAAATTAAATCCAATTTGGAAACCACAGAGATATCTACACAACTGAATTTTTGTTCATTTCTATGGAAGATCGAAATCTCTAAGCTTCCATTTCATTTTCTGGTTATGCAAGATAATATGGCCCCTAATGTGCGTTTTAAAGCTCTAAGCATACTTAAAAATACATGGAGATTTATGAAGAATTCTCTAGAAATTATTAGTAATTTGATTTGTTCAAATTTAGATAATATAATAAAACCAAATGTGGAAACAGGGGTGAGAGGGAGAAGAGAGAAATACTTTATTGTCAAAAAATTTTCACAGTTTGTAGATAAGTTTGTTAAAACAAAAAAGCAATTATAAAAATAACTAAATAAAGATACAAATAAAATAAAATTTCAATTTACAGAAGATAACCACAATTATTCACAAAATTATATAAGTTGCTTATAAGTCCATAGCAAAAATTAAACCAGTATGCAACATGCCCGGAATTAAATATTATTATTAAAATTGAAGTCATGTACAGAGTAGAAGGCACTTTCCACTAAATATGTTATTGCGGAATGCTGGAAAAGATGATATCGATTTGATTTCTATTGGCAAGTGATAGTGTATTTTTTTTGCATTGTAAAATATTGAGCCCTAACTAATTCTGAACTTGGAGTGGGTAGGTAAAGGTCGTGTTCCGCGTTCCTAAGTGGATAGCCGTGCAACGATCTTTCTGAAATTGGTCAATTAGGCAAACGGATTCAAAAATGAGTAAAGAAGGAAGAGTCAGAATTTTCAATCTTTTAAATGAGTATCGGCAGTCAGCACTGTTGTTTAAAGATTCGCTCAAATTGAGACGCACCACACGTATCCCAGAAGGGGTGTCATTGAGCACCACTTCTTGCCCAGTAATATAATCCACACAAATTTAATTTGATAGAAACATTTTTTCCCACATAAACCAGTTTCCGAAATATTAGTAAAAATAATAGTGTACCATAAATGAATAGATAAAAACTTGGTACTCGCATTTTTGTGACTATACTATCAGCACAAATCTTATGAAACTTATGCGCGTACTTGGAAAGAATGCAATTCTATCGGTTTGTAAAATACCGCCATAAGAAGCTAGACAGTGTTGCCAAGAAATAAACACAGCAGAGCCATCTGTCTGGAAAATATCCTGTTTGATCAATGACACCCCTATGTTCAAAGTACATCGGTTTACGGTAACAAAATAAAACTTACTTTGTGGATATACGTTGTATTTAGCAATTAGTGTTAGGCCATACGTGTTAATTTCTTATGACAAAAATTGAAAATTATATTTGATTTTATAATTTGTTATATTGATTCCAAACAACTTTTCGCAATAACTTATTTTCATATTTGCCACACACTGTACTACCGAACAAGTTTTTTATTTTGGAAAACTTTCCAGGCTACTTGATTTCCTAGCTATTAAATTATGTTAGAAATTAGTTTTTTGTCAAGAAGGGCTAAACCACGAGAAATAAAAATAGAAATCAAGAATTTTTTATTTCTTACAAGGGTTGTGTCACCTAGCCACATTTTATTTGAATATATATTTGAAAAAAATTCACTTTATTTAAGTAGCGCGTCCTCTACCGGTGAACATATATAAGTTAATAACATTAAAATTCTTTTTATAGCGAAATTATTATCCATAAATGATAAACAAAACAGTCCCATTATTGCTTTAATTCTCCATTCAATTTGTAATTCAGTATATAATTATAAATAAATCATGGATATAATTTTGTAGATTAACTCTTAAACAGTGAAATAAAAGTTTCTAGTAGATATAATTGTTAATAATAAATAAGAACCTCCGCCATCTATATTTTAATCGAAGAAATGAACATCATTCAATTTTCCCGCTCTCGTATATTACCACAACCAGGTGTTTTCAGTTCAAGTTACCTTTGCTGAACAAGATTCTCAGTTCCTCAGTTGTTTCGTGACCTTTCACTAAGAGCACAAGATTTATTATAACAATTGTATAAGAATATGTTCGTAAATTTGACAGCGAGAATTAGTGATTCGAAGTGAAACTTTCGGTGATTTAAATACCTGATTAGATAAGAATTTGCTTAAAAACCGTCATGTAAGTATATTTTTTACCACTTCATAATTCATATTGTTTAATAATTTCATTGATCTTTTGTTTAACACCTTTTTGTCAATTGGTTGCCATGGAAATAAGGTTGAAAATATTAGTTCTTTGTTATATTTTGTATTATTCAATAGTTTTCATGTTTGATTTAGTTTTATCGTAACTTGTAATACCATTTACGGAACGGTCCGAGCAAGTCGTATTTTTTCCATGTAAATTATTATTAACAAATTGAAGGACAACTTCTTTAGTGTGATGCTATATTGTTATTAGCATTATTCATTAATTTTTTAGAGTTTAATATTAAAATACTTGTCTTGAGTTATCATATTTCAGACGTAGTCGTCGTTAGTATAAAATTGCATTTTAATAGTACAGGTAAAATAAGATTAAACCCGAAATTGAATTGGGCGCTTCTGATTTTCTAGATTCTGGGAGGTTTTCGGTTACTGAATAAGCCTGGCAACTTTCAACAAAATTACGGGCACGGGTTTTCGAAATTTTGGAAGTCAAAACAATTTTGTATCGCGAATAACTCGAAAACTAAGAAGAATTCGAAAAAACTACCCAGACAAATTTTTTCACAAAAAAGTCTGTAGTCATTTGTTCCTTGGAGCCATTATTTCTGAGTAAATCTCGCTCAACGCTGAAAACCCGAATATCCGCTCGCGAATTCCCGCCAGTGCGAATTCAAGTCAGTTTACGTTCCAGGCGCACATGGAAACTGCGCTAACTCTTGGAAAACTAGTTCGTTTTCAAAAAATCAAAATGTATCTTGAACGTTAAGCTTAAGATCTCTATCTTCTACTCGGGTAAGCTAGTTTAAAATTGCAAGGAAATTTTCAAAAATCTTGCGAGATTAAGAGGTATATTGGCCACATAAGCACTTGAAGTTTGATTGGATAAATTTTATCACTCGCCATATAAACAAGCAAATTCAACGAGAGATTTGTCGTGTTTTTTGAATTATTTTTTAAATGCTATATATTTACAATTATTTACAAAACAACCTTATCCCCTCCAAAATACTCTCCATTACAAGTAATACATTTGTCCCAGCGGTGCTTCCAATGTTCGAAACATTGTTTGAACTATTCTTTAATGTCTTCAATGTTTTCAAATCGCCGTCCTTTCATGCCCCTTTTCATGCGTGGAAATAAGAAAAAGTCGCACGCAGCGATGTTATTTTCAACCAAAACCTGCTAATAGTGATGGCTGAGTGTGCAGGTGCGTTGTCATGGTGGAAGAACCAGTCACCTGTTTGCTGAACCAAGCTCCAAGATATTCCAGTAATTTCAGATAGTTGATCAATTGTCTGTCGACGGTCAACATTTTCATCGATTCGGGCAGTTGACGGACGTCCAGAGAGAGGTTTGTCATCAATCGACATGTCGCCATTTTTAAATCGAGAAAATCACTCATACACTTGAGTTTTCCCCATAGCATAATCTTTGTAAGCAGTTTCAGCAGCGTTTTTACCGAGTAGAAAACAAAATTTCACAGCAGCACGTTGTTCAGTTAAATTTGCCTTCATAAAAAAACGAACAGCAGTGAAACAGCACTAGCAAAAACGGTCGCAAGTGACTAACAGTACGTGTCAGGTAAACGGCTTGCGCGACACTGAACTGGCGACGAGTTGCGCTAGGCAGGCCCTAGCGGCAGAAATCAGTACTAAAAAAGCTCTGGTTACTTTTGGGTATATAACACACTTGAACTACTTCTTTGTTTCAAAGAAACTTTTGAAAAACGCTATCTTCGTTCTCAGTTGATTATTATTTCAATATTCACAGACTTCTTAATAGTTTATCTTTCACAAAAATGTGGAGACTCATTTTGTGCTCTACATTTTTGGCCCCGGAACTTTTTTTTCGAATTCTACGTATTTTTAGAGTTATTCACGAATCGAAATATTTTTGAGCGTTCAAACCCATTTTTTAATGGAAATTTGGAAGTTAGGAAGAAATTGATACCTTTTTTGTACAGAATGTTGTTCTCCACTTTTTTTGCCCCGGCAGCTTATGTTGAAATCCTCATAGTTCTCGAGTTATGCGCAATTCAAAATGTTTTTGAGTACATGAACCCATTTATTTGGGCTAGGAAAAAATGCTTAGAGACCAATCTGTAGAGAATTTAGTGCTGTACATTTTTTGTTCCAGCACTTTTTCTCGAATTCCTCGTAGTTTTCGAGTTATTCGCGACTCAAAATACTTTTGAGTGTATAAATCCATTTTAAGGTAAAAATTTTGAAGCTAGGAACAAATACCTAAAATATTTTGTACCCTACATTTTTTGTTACGGTAGTTTTTTCGAATTCCTCATAGTTTTCGAGTTATTCGCGTTTTAAAATTTTTTGGTGTTTCAAGTCCCAAAGTTTGAAAAATCCATGATCGTAACTTTGTTAAGAGTTGCAGTTTCCCAAAACTTCCCAGAATCTAAAAAATCAAAATCGCCCAATTTAATTTAATGTTTTAGCTCAAAATTGCCTAATTTGCCTGTATTATAAAGGGTAGAAGTATCTTTATTTCCATACAAAAACTTTTATTGTTATTATTATGATTAACTTTCCTATTGATGAAAATTATTTGTTGAATATACAAATATAATATGATAATTTTATTGAGCAAGTAATCAACTGTAAAAATAAACAAATACCATAACATGCAATATGAATATCTAGGAACTATACTGACAGAGGATGGTAAGATGAAGATATAAATAACAAAAATGGATATAAACCAACGAGACTATATTACAAACTAAACAAGACCATACAGGGACATTGAGAGAGAAGTGAAAATGAAGATCCACAATACAATATCGATACTTATAGTAACTTACGCAATTGAGAAAGAAAGACGAGGCCAAGATAAACATAACTAGAATAAAACATCTAAGAGGAATAGCGGAAACAATGAAATCATACATACAAGAAGAGTTATGCAAGCAGGAAAGAAACAACCCAAATTGAACTGAAAATTTTAGTAGGAGATACGACAAAATGGAAATGTTGGCTGAAAGAGCAACCGGAATCGTTTTTCGACTCTTCAAAAGTTTGAAGGAGAAAAGTGGAATATTTCGATAATATTCAAATATTCTTCAATATCAAATTAATTCAAAGTGACGTTTAATTATTTGGATAATTAGATATATACACAAAATTACTCGGAATTTTGGTTTCGAAGACGAAATTTTGAAATAGACAGAAATAAAAAAATTTAACAAACACAGCCAGGGCCAGGCAGAGAAAAACCCGGTAAAAATCTAAAATTTTCTAAAAAGGTACTAATTTCAGAAGTAAATTTTATCATTATTTTAAAAATTTCTGGTTGTCTGCTTTTGTTATCGCTATTACGAGGACAATTTGGTGATAGAAAGACTTCTCAGAAGTTTACCACACTTTCGCTACGGTGATTATATAAAGAAAATTGTTTGCTTTGATGGGTAAATATAGAGAAATAAGAATTTAGAGAGTTAATTAAGAATTATTTTTTGCGTTACGTAAATATTATCTTGAAAGCATGCTTTGTTTCACGAAAAGATTTCTAAATAGTTCTCCACTTTTACCAGTAGCCATTTGAACAAAGTTGATGCTGAAGATCTGGGACCGTCATTCACTGTATTTACATTTGGACCTTGTTTAGATTGAATAAAAGTAGCTGACATATAACAAAATTTTGCAGGAAAGCTTACATATAACAAAACTATTTGCAAAGTGGGTTCGCATCAAAAATCCGAAAATATAGATATCTGTAATCATAATCCAAGTGAATTTTTCCGTCGATATGTCGCAGTAGATGGAACCTAAGTATATCATTCTACTCCAGAATATACATATTCTCAAATCAAAGAAAAATTGTTTTTCCAGCTCATAAGACCATGATCACATTGTTTTAGAATTAAGAAGGTTGAATATTTTTTGATTGTTTAGAAATAGGGAAAAGAATTTTGCAAATTTTGGGAATTATGCATGTCTATTATTTATTATATAATTAATCCAAACCAACACAATCATTTTAGGTGTTCTTTAAACCGTTCACGAAAACATCTAATTCAAAAATGGAGAAACTGTATTCAAAAACGATGGTTTTTTCATATATTGTCAAACTTTAAATCTTACTCATGGTTTATGTCAACCGATTCCTTGAACTTTTTCGTTTTTTTCTTCGTGTCTATACAATTTTCCGCGCTATTTAAACAAAATAAAGAAAAAAATTATTCAGCCCATCATTCAAATATAACTTTTGAATTATATAAGAAATGACACCAAAATATTGTAACTGTTATTTGTCAGTATCGAGACGTCACAAGATTAGAAAGAAGAATGAAGAGAATCAAGCTCTTCGAGTGATGTACACACACCTAAAGAACTTGAATGTACCCAATGTCACCAACCAACATACTTAGAATAGACGAAAATATACAAAATATAGAAGAAAATATATTTATTCGGTGTCGTTACGACAGTTTGTTCTAATATATTTTTACTAATTGGTTGATACACCAAAACGACTTTTCTTTTTTGATAAACCGGTTACGTTTTGTAGAAGAATTTATTTAATTAGGTTACCCCAATAAACAAACTGCAGACATGTCATTTACTTATATGATTAAATAAAAACTAATATGGAACATCATATTGAAATGAATTTTGAAACATTCATCTTTCAATACGTCAGTTAAATTAATCAAATTCGCCTCAAAGTAGAATTAACCCTACATATATGGTATAGAATAAGTGTTAAATAAAAAAAACACGATATCAAGCCTCAAAAGTATGTAAAAAATAATAATTTTCAATTGGAAATTATAATACTTATTTTAGTTGATTCTTGTGCTTAAAATTAGATTTTTCAATCAAAAAAGAATAAAGACAAAAAGAAATACAACCATTTGAGTGAGTATTCGAAAATGATATCTCAAAATTTGAGTTTTGTCCCAAAATTGGGGGTTTAGTCATAAACAAACAAGCCATGAAAAAAGTAAAGAAAATAATGTAATAAAATGAAAAATTTCTATCAAATAATCCATAGTTTTATAATAAATATTATAGAGAATGTCCTACAAATTCGAGAATTGACAAATCGTTTAGAGTATTATATATCCTCTCGTATAAAAATATAAATTTGAAATTTTTCAAAATATATACACAGTATCGGGAATTCCAAATAACGCGCTCTCCTTGTTTTGCTTTTTGAAAATGGACATATACAGGGTGTTCCGGGACTTAATGCAAAAGATTGAGCAGTAAGTAGATGACGAGAAAATAACAAGAAAGTAACATTTCTAATACGACCCCGGGCCTATAAAGCTGCGAAATCAGAAATTACATTTAAGTATATTGAATGAAATGAATAAAAAAAAACTTCTACACTTCTATCTGATGGCCAGGGGTAGCCCATGCCCAGGGGTACAATATGTAACTTTTATAGGGAAAACCTATACAATCTAAAGATAGCGAAAATGAATTTTTCAATCGAACAAAATGCTACTCTTTGTGTAACTCGATAAAATTGATGGCTTAGGAGATATGTAGATTTTTAGGTCGTTGTACAAGCCAAGGAAACCGTTCGCCATAAAGAAACATTCTGAAAAAAACTATCACAAATTGTAATTATTTATTAAAAATATTTACCAAATGTATTAAAACGCAATAAAACATTTCTTGGATAACTGATGTATAAATAAATAAAGATTTGTACTACATACTATCGAAGATAATATTCTCTCAGAAACGAAGGGTCGTATGAGAGAATTTTTGTCACAGCATAATTTTCACGTCATCTACTCACTCAAGAATTTTTTGAATCAAGTCCCGGAACTACCAGTATAGATTTATCGAGTCTGGAAAATTTTGAAGGTTAAGGTGTTTTGACTCTCATTTTCAAAGAAATCACTATTTTTGAATTTCTTGATGTGATTCTTGAGCAAAACTATCGTGTTCTTCCATTACAATAACACAAATGGAAAATTTTGATCCAGAATAATCTAGAACTAAAAGTGTCTATATACGCATGACGGGATTAAAATTAGGAAACCTTCGTCTTAATACAAGAAAGTATGATTCTTCTACTTCAAGAGGGATGATAGAGTATTTCAATCGTAATTAAATTTTTTGCTGTTCACTATTTATGTTTCTATTCCTATACACCTGTAGGGATAATTTGTGACTGTGCTTGGCTACAGATAAATGTCCCTTAACTCATTTTCATGCAAAGTTGATGTTAGTTTTCTGTGTTCTCATTTGTTAAAAAATACCAGAGTTTAAAAGTTTTTGAGCGCGTTTTTTGGCTTGGTATGAATCATGCAACGGAAACTTGATCTTCAAGTCTTCAAAACCTCGGATTAATTAAAATTTTGTAAGCTTCTCAATGACAAATAACAACCCTTGTCGATAAGCCTCCTCACGAAGAATTTACTGGAGCAGCGATACTCTATCAAATTTTGTGTAAAGCTTAGTAAAACAAATAAACAGACTCACGGCATGATTGTGTGATGCTGCCATGGCTAGATCGGGTGTTTTCCAGTGGCTCAAGCTTATCCAAGAAGATAGGGAAAGAGTGGAAGACAACGACCGCTTTGGACGCTCTTCGACCAACAAGATCAAAATGCGTCGCGAGTGAAAAATTTATGTGGTCGTAGGATGAGGATCATAATTATTATTGATAAATTGAGACCGTGATAAAAAACTTAGCCATGAGGGAAGTGTGTACGAAGTTGGCGTAGCGAGTTTTGTCAGAGGAGCAGGACGCCAACCGAAAAGTGTTCTGCAAGGATCTCCTTCATAATGTACATGACAACCCCGACTTTTTGGACAATGTGGTGACCAGTGATGAGAAGTAGATGTTTGGATACGACAAAGAGCAAGCGGAAGAGTACAGAATGGCACAGCTCTTCTTCCCCACCTCCAAGAAAGCAAGAATGTGCAAATCCAACCACCATTCTCATTTGCTTTTTCAATCAACGGAAAATAAAGTCGACGCTCAAGGGGAAGCATCATGGCTCGGTGGAGGCGGCTCAACAGGCCGTGACGCAGAAGCTAAACAGCATTTCGGTCCAGGCGCTCCTGGAGGCGTTCGAATACTGGAAAACTCGTTGGCAGTAGTCTGTAAATGCGAGAAATTGCTACTTATCCTTATCGTTTTTACTGTTTCTATTAATATATATCTAAAAAATGAGTCTTATTATATTCATGACAATGATTTAACAAATGAATTATAGTCAAACATTTATGAACAATAAAATTTTATGGTGGATACAGTAATTTGGAACAATTCCATCTTTCAAAATGTGCGTTTGCAGACAATTTCGTGTTGTTTGGACAAAAGGGAAAAATTTACTACAAGAATTCGATTAAAGGAGGAAAAAAACCATAAAAAGAAAATAATAAAAAAACTAAGAGAGCCGTTACAGGTAAAATCATTGAGGTTATCAACATTAGTCTGAACGGAGGAAAAAGTTAACAAATAATTAGGAATAAAAATGGATTATCAAGGAATAGAAGAAATATAAATAAATGCTAGAATACAGAGAGTATTTACCACAATATGAAAAATGCAGTTTTAGAAAAGAAGGAGGTATATTATAAAAGTCAAGAAGTGTGTATATATCTCCCAACTGCTAAATTCTATCATTACGCTACGAAATATGGACAACAACAGAGATGCTTTAAAGCAAAATAAAAGCAGCGAAGACGAATTACCTAAGAAAAGCGCTGGGTGTAACAAAAATAAACAATTTACGAAGACATAAGCAAGAAGCTAAATACCAAACTGATACCAGAAAAAAGTGAAACCATAAAAGTGGAGAATGGTATGGCCACCAAGACGGATAAAGAATGAGAGACAGGTCAAGAAAGATACGAGTAAAAGCTGAGTACCTGGGTACAAGTAATGACTGCTCCGTGGATTACTGTTTAGAAATAAGTAAGTCCGTGCATCGTTTATGAAGGTGAAGAAATTTCCCTGTAGCCGCGACCTGAGCTTGGAGCTGAGAATGCGGAAGCTGAAGTGCTATGTATTCTCAGTCCTTTTGTATGATGTAAAAGCCAATATGATGTTCTGAGAAGGATATAGAGATTATTGATGAAGTGAAAACATCTTGGCCACACCATGAGGGGTCCAAAATATGAGATCCTACAGCTCATAATTCAGGAAAAAATTGTAAGAGAAAAATCTATTGGAGAAGAATATTTTGGTTTAGAAACCTGCGAATATGGTTTAACGTCTCATCATCTGACCTATTTAAGACCGCAGCTTCCAAAGGAAGGATAGCTATGAGGATAGCCAACCTCCGAAATGGAAAAGGTGATGGTACATGAAGAAGAAAAATCAGTTGAGAGGAAAGCCAACAGCCTTTAATTTATTGGGATGTATTTGAATAGCAAGCGAGTAGGCATGTTAAATGTAAACTTTATTCAGATTCATTTGAATATAATTACGACCACCTTATTAAACCACATTAAAACGAACTATACAAGCATTGCCATAGAAACAACAAATTATTTATATCAGGTATGAAAATAGTCATCAGATGAAAATAATATTTTGGTTGATCCGTTGTTAGAAAATTTAACCACATAAAAAAAGATTGTCTGCAAACTTAAGTCTAAACCTTATTATGACAAAGAAGATTTAAAAAAGTTTGTTAGTATTTGATAATTTCGCAAATAGTGGAAAACTATGGATTCTTAGCCGTCAATGAGAATTATGATTTACCAGAAAGAAAACATTAGGACTGATAATAGAATAAAAGTATATATTTAAATGTGTGTGTTTAGAGAAGGATTGTTATTTAGTTGTAACATCTGATATTTGGTCGACTGATAGTAATGAAAGTTTTAAAGTGTCTCAGTTAATTTACTATGATGTTATATTTGTGTTAATGTCGATTAATTTGTAATACTACTATGTCGCAATATTATTTTACAGAAATAACTTGATTATTGAAGCCATGAATACAATCGTGACTATTGAAACCATTGAAAGATTTTATTTCCTTTTCCGTACGTGTATCCACAAACCTAGTTTCTACGAAGTAATTCACAGCCGATGATAAGTTTTTTTTATGTGAAAAAACCTATATCATATTATAGAATGATCATACACTTATATTATTCGTTTTTTGAATATGTTGAGCAGTATATTTCCAAGATTAATATTAAAATATTGATTATTCATAACCAGTTATATCTAATACCCATGCTGTGAGATTAACAGAACTTGAAAATGATCTCATGGAAGAGTTTCGTATAATAACAACTCTAATGTTTTTGTTTTATGACTCTTTCTATTTAATGGTTTTTATTCAACTCCGGTTTTTATCGGCGATCAAAGAGTAATCGATAATCTAGCCAGTTAATCAAGTATTGAATACCAAACTAGCTATACCAGGGGAAGACGGTAGGTAATTAAACCCATTTATATAATATATACAATATATTTTGCATTTATATTTAATTTTTAGTAAGCTTTGTCTGTGCACAGGCTTATTATGGAACACGCTCATTCAAAAAGCAGGTATTGGCTCCTAATATTAGAATTTTATCTTATCTAACATATTATAATACAAAGAATGCTTGCCTTGATAATTGAGTCCCTCGAACTTTATTTTTAATATGTCCAGCGTTTAGCTATGATTCATCCAGGTAGTAAATTTTCTTCGCAAATTTATAAAAATTTGTTCCTTGCTCGTTTTTTGTATTGTATTTCTTTTCATAAATTATAAAATCTTAATCCTCTAAAATCAGGCAAGTCCTTATCTTCATTAACTACTCTCACAACTTTATCCACTGTAGGTAACTCCTTTAAAAAAAAATTGAACAAAATACTTCTGATGCCGTTTTTTTCGAAATCATCAATTGAATTTACATTTTTTTTTGATAGATACTTTTTTAGGCCGAATTAGGTAGATACTTGAAGAAGATCCTCCGTTTTGGAAATAACGTCATCAACAGTTTTGTCATCATTTTCTTGTATTTCATTTTTATAAATATTAGCAATGATTTGTTTTTTGCTGGTGTTAAAATGAGGCTTTTTAGCTCTCTTCTTGGGCGGAGTATAACTAATGTCAACAACTTCATCCTCAATCTCCGTGTCAGACATGTTTAAGAATATTACGCAACAGACAAATATAAAAAATCACTGCAATACACCTGAACTAACGGCTTGTACAGCAATGCGGCGCTCGCCCCTCCAACGCGAATTTTTGTTTGTGGTACATTGTGATGCCACTGGTTTGGACCAATAATGATGCCGTGCGACGTTTCACTTAGTATGCTCACGTAAGATCACGCACTGATCATTGTTTTGGCTTACTATTTTTCTTCGATAAATAGATATTAGATGATTTTTGGCGTTTTGAACCTACGAAAATATTGAAATTGATGATATCTATCTTATCAACCCCCCTCTTACTTCTCTCTTTGTCTCACCCCTACTAGTGTCTTTTTCATTATAAAAACTTGTTTATTCAAAATAATTGCAAATGAATCATAATATGAAAATTATTGATTTTTGATACAAACATGTAGCAAAAAAAATAAAAGTCACTTATTCCAATCAAATTAGTTGTAAACATTTTTTAAAGGGTTAACATAACTTTATACTCATGTCGTTTATAAATTACAATCGTCGACAAGTACTAAGGATATTTGGCGTCACGCAAGGAAAGAGGAAGTTTTCTTAACCTAACCTAACCTAACCTAACCACGTATTTTCAGCTACTGATATTTTGTCTTCATATTCAGATTTTTTATAATATAAAAACATTTCTTGTAAGGAAAAAGGATTTTTACCTAAAGAGAGATATTGCAAAAATCATAGAAAGAAAATGACGGTGCTGGATGAAGGAATTTGCAGAGTTTTTGGGTGTCAAGAAAAATCTAGAATAGGAACAAAATATCAGTAGCTGAAAATACGTAGGAAATTTTTTATCTCATTTCCTTGCCAGACGCCAAAAATCCTTTCAGGTACAATCATTTAGTTTATGATAGAGTATCTGGTAAAAATTTGAAGCAAATCTATGAGGACCCATAAATACGCGAATCCTGTTTTTTCTTATTCAAGAGAGGTAACAGGAATTGCTGCGATTGCTTCAACAGCTTCCCTTCTGCATTCAATATCTTTGAAGATGCCTGACGTATTCATTATACATCAAATGAGAACTTCTTCTGAATCCCAGCCATTCAACGGTTAAATTTGGAACTTGAACAATCTGATACAAAATATAAGCAAGCCACGCATCAATTTTGTATACGAGTTTGACCACTAGAAGAGATATTTATATTATTCAAAGCTAAAAATCATATTAAATACGTACCTAAAAGTTATCAATAAAAAGCATCTCTATTTGTCAATCATTTGAAAAATACTTTTCAATTTATTGAAATAAAAAATGCCGAAATCGTTCGAACAATAAATGAAGCAACCATCACAAAAATAGAACAAGGAACAACAGAAGATCTAGTGGATGAAATAAAAACAAATATTAACCCATAGAATTTACCTTATTACGATCTGATAACATGACAAATTCTTAAATACTTACCAAGAAAGCCATAGTGAAACTGGTTTATATATTTACGCAACCTTTGGACTAAAATCTGTGCCTAGGTGCTATAATCTAGCAGAGGTCATCAAGATTCCTTCGCATCGGTTTGACTGTTTTGCTCTGATATCCTTTGATTAAGCACATATCATACGTATATTATTTCTAAAGGACGGTATAGTATGTATACTTCTAGCCGATTCCTCCAGATGACATGGAAATTTTTATATTAAGCAGAAATTGCAGTATTGGCAACTTCATAAATACAATGTATAACGAATATTTAAGCCGTTAATCGCAAAAACAAAGTTTACTCATGTTTAATCCAAACTACTAAGCGGTTGCAAACATTTAGGTTTTAAATTTTATTATCTAATATTTCCAATCTCTTTTTCTTTGCGTACTACGCATGCGTGATTCAACTGATTCAACGGTCAACGGCAAAAGAGCATGTCTAGCCTGTACGTCTGTAAATAAGTATTTGCTGTTGAATATGCTTGTCTACTATTTTCTCACTATATAATACAACAATTCAAAAATCATCATCTGTCTTCTTGAAGGCCGGATATTCCCATTTGCATGCACATTTACGGGACTCGTCAATGTGTGTCCAAAATTATAAGAGAGAGAAACCCATAATTGTATGATCCCCGTCTTTTTCTTGAGCGTTCTGTTTAATGGCGTTATTCGTTAATATTTCATGATTTCATATTCCTGTGTTTGATTTTGAATTTATGAGGATTTTGAAGCTTTGTGAATGCAAAAATTAGTGAAATAAGTGTTAAGGACATTTTCATCATATTATTAGCACATATGCTGCTGTTATAAATTAAAAAGTGGCGTCATTTGAAGCCAAAGTACAGTTGAGATTTTTGAGTCGGAGGAGATTTTAGAACATTAAAGTTGGCTTTCTAACTTATAATGGTGTTGAACTGTGTTGCATATAACTGCAATAATTGTCATGATACAAACAAGGCTCTTTCTTTTCATACGTAAGTCTTTGTATACTTAATAATATTACGTTATTCTTCCCAAATATATTTTTAAAAATTCCAAAATGTAGTTTTTATTATAGTAGCCATTTTATTGAATTAACTATAAAGTGAATAAATAAAATTTCTCATATGTGCTACCCAATTTATTATTTAATTTTTATCCAGTTTACAATTTATATTAGTCCCCATAGGTTTTAATCAGTTTTAAGAATCATTGTTATTAATATATAATAAAAAATATTCAAATTATTTATAATAACGAAGATATAATTCAACACATGAAAATATTCTTAGTACTTGCCATTTGAGAAAGAATGCGATGGGGATACTACAATAAAGCTATTTCAGTCGACCTCACTTTCGCAGCGCTACGTCCCCGTTCCATTTATTTTTCGAGTTCGACGACTATTTGTAATATACATGTATGTAATACTAACAGTTGGACAGTTTTCTATATGTGGAAGGTGTTCCGACTAAGTGAAACAAATAGTGTATCATTCTCTCTTTCTCCTCCGG